>NC_042618.1:396087239-396194560 GCF_901001135.1 Rhinatrema bivittatum | reverse complement strand
TGACTCTGTGAGTGACACGCTGTGTTACCCTCTATCAATCTCTGTCTCTGGGGATGCTGTTGCACTAGGAGGTCCCTCACTTACCATAGCAATCCATACCCCAGAGCAGGTTGTATGTGTGCATTCATTTGCACGCACTGCTTTTGAGCAGCAGGGATCGTGTGCTTCCACTCTTGAGAAGGGGCATCTTTGAGAGTTGACCATATGGGCTGCAGTATGCATGGCCTCAGGCCTTGTACTCTTTAAAAAAAAAAAAAAAAAAAAAAAAAAAATTTCCCTTAGACCGCTCACTGTTTATACCTAGTGTTGAAAGAGGGGCGGAGGTGTGAAATTTGACAGCGTAACACATCATATATGCAGTCTTACAAGTGTGCATATTAGTTGACATTTGCCTGTAATGCACACCATGCAACCCCCGCCATGGAGGCTTTTCCACCTAGTTCTTGGAGTGTGCCTAATAGTCCTGTTAGTTGGGGGTGTGCAGGCTACCCAGAGCTTAAGCTGTCACTGAGCTTGCCACTTTAGGGAGGGAGGGAGGAAGTGGGTGTTAAGAAGCTCTCCACTGAATGTAGGTATGCTGGGACGGAAGGAATGTGGAATGGCAAGGACCACCTAATGGCATCAATGTTATCCTGATTCAAATGAATGGTTTGAATGAGGGTTTAGTGGCAGCATGTAGTGAGACAACCCAGTGAAAGGGGGTTGTGTGTGTGTGTGTGTGGGGGGGGGGGGGGTTTGGTTTGGTTGGCGGGTGCCCGAGTCCTGGCGGCAGTCCTAATTGAGGTAATTTTCCAGTCACTGGTCTCCTTATCCTCCTCTCTGTTGATCATATCATGCACAGTAGACATAGAAGCTGCCATCCCAGGCCGCATCATTGGACACTCACTCTGTCCTCTGTGTATGCTGGCAAGGTTGGACTACCTTTTTTCTACCATATGTAGGTCTATAGTTTTCCTGTGCATAT
The DNA here is from genome assembly GCF_901001135.1 of Rhinatrema bivittatum. NCBI lineage: Eukaryota > Metazoa > Chordata > Amphibia > Gymnophiona > Rhinatrematidae > Rhinatrema > Rhinatrema bivittatum. The sequence goes on along the minus strand of NC_042618.1, from coordinate 396,193,596 downwards.
ATTGAGGTGGTGCGGCCATATTTGCTGTAGAATCTAGGGGACAGGTTTTGCTTAGCACTTTTGCTGCTTCACTTGTACACTAACCAACCTTTCCCTTCAACACTGCTGTGTACTTGGTGACTGTTCAAACAGAGTATCGGCTGCTATGTGACAACTAGGGAGGAGGAGTGAAGGAATAGTGTCTTATCAAGAATATCTACAGGCGAAGAGCAGAGGGCCTAGAGGGTTCCTGCTGCTGTTCGGGGCCAGGCAGACTTCCACAGACTGACTGCCATCCCTGTGGTGGGCTGTCTTCGAGATCTGGATATTACCTATAAGGTCATCCTTACCTTACATGTATTATACAGATCCCCAAGCCATGCCAATACAATGGTGCCAGCCAGTCTGTGGAAGGCTGCCTGGTCTTAAGCAGTAGCAGCCATCTAGGCCTCTGCTGTTGGCCTGTGGACATTTTCAACACGACAATACTCCCTCACTCCTCCTCCCTAGTTGTCACACAGCAGCTGACACTCTGTCCCAACTATCAGCAAGTAGACGTCATATTTGGTTTACTGTGAAAGGTACAAAAGGGTGGGTGCAGATAGCCTTTGAGTCATGACACAAGGGAGGGGACCAAAGATCAAGTCCTGTGTGATGATGACTCTAACTTCCCCTTAACACCACACAAGCTCTACATGTACACAATATACTGTGTTGGGCAACTAGCTTCTGTCCATCTTGCATACAAACCCATGTAAGCAGGAGTTAGCAAAGAATATGCAGTGTGAAGAAGGCAACAAGAGGCAATACTGAAGTTCCCCAGTAATAAACTTCTTTACCTCTTGCTGTTTTCCTTAGGAGCATACACTGAGCATTCAGTTGTATGACCTAGCCCCTATGGTCTTGACTGCTAGATAAGTGGTTACTTGGAATGTGCCAGAGCATTCTAGCATGCAAGGTCATGTGGAGAGCAAACCTTGTATCTAGTGAACCCTGTACACAAAACCACACCATGAAGGGAGCCAACCAGGAAGTATATTTTTCAAACCAGTGACCACTTTATTAGGGAAGGACAAGATAGCAAATAGCACAAAACAATGTACATTATATGCACAGCACATTCTGGGTAGACCTGTACATACATTGTTTGAAATGGTATCATTAGATATACAGGCTTAGCATCTTATCCTTTTGGCACAATTATGATTACAACAAAGACCGTAAAAGCAGAAGTGACACTCCCAATAGCTACAGAACAGCTCTAATGTTGGAGCTGATAACAGCCCTGCTCTGTGATGGCTAGGAAAAGGCCCCAGACAGTCCATGTTGAAAGAGTGCACTCAAGGGGACAGCCTAAGGGACAAGGCAGCAGAGTTCAAGTGAAGGCCCCAGACAGTCCATATTGAAAGAGTGCATTCAAGGGGACAGCCTAAGGGGCAAGGCAGCAGAGTTCAAATGAAGGCCCCAGACAATCCATGTTGAAAGAGTGCACTCAAGGGGATAACCTAAGGGGAGCAAGGCAGCAGAGTTCAAGTGGAGGCAGGAGGCCCAGGAGAAGACACAGCAACATGGAGGCAGCAGCAGCATGAGCTTGGATGTGATGAGACACCAGCATCCAGAGCAGGAGATGAGACATGATGAGAAGAGGCTGGACCGTGACTGGAGGCCGCATCAAGGCGAATGAAATATGGGCAGAGCATCGAGGAGGGCTTTAGAGTTAGGCTGCTGGACCACAATGACTGACAGTAGACCATCCCTTGTCCATGCTGACACAGGAACTGTGTAGTGAGGACAGGCCCAGCAGGCTTCTTCCATCTAGCCGGCACAGGAACTCTATAGAGGAGCCCGCCCAGGAATGTTGATACAACTCTTCTTATTTGCCATTCGATGCCACAACCTTTGATCCTTTATGGCCCTTTGCTACTTTGTGGCTTGCCACTTGGGGGAGGGGACATCTCTTTGGGGGCCTACCCCTTGGGCATCTGTCAGCCTGGGGACTTCTACAGGTGTGGACTCCAATGATGTTGAGGAAGACTCGGATGGCTGCTCAGGCATCCTTTGCAGGATATGCGTTAGCACGTTCATCATGCTATTGATTGCCGCAGCCAGCATTGTAACATTCTGTGTGTTTGCAGCTGTCTGATCTTGCAGGATCTGGTTTTGCCTGTTGACAGTCCTCCTGAGGTGCATTAGTTCTGCCTGAATGTGTTGGAGGTGTACCCTATTCCTCCTTTCCAGCTGGTCCAGATGCTTGTGCATGGACTCCTCTGTTTGTGGTGGGGATGTTGTTGGTGCTGTGATGGTGGTGTGGAGTGCAGGACTTTGGGCCTCCAAATGTGGCATGACAGGGCTTCAGGACTGTTTCTGTCGAGGGCGTGGTGCTTCAGGCTGACACTGTGATTTGCCGAGGTTGTGATGATCTATAGGCTCCCACTCAAGGCTTTGTTCCTTCATGAAGCTAGAGAGGTTGAGGGACACACTGAGTGAGCTGGGTGAACCCAGGGGTTGCAGCATGTGCAATGGCTCCTGAGCTTGTGGCTGCTGCTGCTCCTCCTTCTCCACCTCCTTGCTCACCTGGGTCAGGGCATCCATTAGGAAGGGCCTGTGCAGAAGGGCTGCTGATCCCTGGGACTTGCTGGCTGGGACCGGCTGCTCCTTGGGCAAGAGGTGTGGAAACAAAACATAAGACATAAGTGCCAATGGCAGCAGTATCCTTTTTTCATTTGGCATCAGAGGTGCACTTTGCTTCTTAGCTTTGTGAGCATCTTATGTCAAATGATGTGTACACTCATTGCTGCCTGACCATTTACAGGTAAGGTGAACTTACCGGCTGCAGCTTGCGTGGTGTCCAGCCACTCAACTATGCCCTTGAAGATATCCAGTCCCAGCCTTTTCATGAGGCACTCCTCCATAGGAATGAGGATGATGGGACAAGGGGCTTCTCTTCCGGTCTGCTGTATATATTTATTTCTGGCCGCCACCTGCTCCCCACTTCGTTGGACTCTGCTGCTCCTGGAGATGCCCTGGGTTATACTGCACCAGATTTGGCCCGGTTGTCAAACAGCATGACATAATGCTCCAGGACCCCTGCAATGCCCATCTCATTATCCTGCACACTAAACTTGATAGCCCTGAGATGAGGGTGTCCTGCTGCTTGGCTGCCAGAAGAGGGTGCCACTTCTGCTTTCGGAGAGGTGGCCTCTCTTTCCTCACCTACTCCCACTGACCTCTCTCCTCCCTTTCTCCTGCTTCTGCCCTGCCAACCCTCTTCCCCTCTGCTCTCTCTCTCTGTCCGTAGCCTCATGTCCTCCACCCTCCGTTCTTGCCTGCCTATCCCCTTACCCCTCCCGCCTCCTCCTCTTATCCCTTCCCTCATGCCTCTCTCTACTAGTGTCCCTGTCCCTACTTCTACTGCTCCTTCCCCTAGCACTCCTGCCCTCATCCTTTCCTCCCTCCTCCCCCTCCTCTCCTCTCCCCTGTCCTCTCTCCCCCACGCCTGTCACACTCCATCCTTCTCACTCCTCCTCACCACAAACACCACTCGTCCACCAACACTCCTCCTCCTCATTCCTCCACACACTCTCTCCAGTCCTCCACTCCTCTTCACTTCTCCACACCCCACCACCACACCTCCCTTCCTCCACTCCTCCACCTTCCTCCACTCCACCATCACCACTCCTCCTCACCCAAAAGACAGACAGACACAAACTGGACTAACAAACAAAAACTTTCACTCCAACAAAGAAGACAAAAGACCAAGGCAAAGGGAAACAGGTGGCAACAGAAAAAATGACAACCCACTCAGTAATCACTATAAAGAACCTCCAAGTAGCCACCAACACCACCTACCTATTTCCTCTCTCCAAACTCATGACACATGCTTGAAGAGGCAATTGCAGGAAGCCGGGATATATAAACTGAAAAAATAACATACCACACACTAACTTATGCTAGCTGCATAAAATGACATGCCACACACTGACGCAACACTCCGCGCAGTAATGTGAAGTGCTGGCACAACGCCGTGTGCAGTATTTACCTATGCAATGTAGCAGGCTGCAGATTAGCCTGACCATGCCCTTTTTTTTTTTTTATTGCGGGTGGTATTTCCATTATATTTATAGCATTTTGGTGAATCTAGGTCTAAGTTATCTATTATTCAGGTTTTTAGTATTGGCCTGTTAGTAATTAATTTGGTTAATAATTAAAATTTTTATAACTAATTTCACTTTTCTAATGATCCTGGTTTATACCTGACCTCAATAATCATTCTTCCCCAAAATATTGATATGATGCATTCTTTATCAATGAGAATGAATGGGTTTCTTCTCCCCATTTTTCCCACACAACTGTGATAGTCTGTTAAGTCACATTTCAAACTACTGAAATATTTGTGGTCTACACTGTAATTAATTGTCTTTCTCAATGAATCTTATTCTTGTCTTTTGAGAAATTTAACATTCACTTATTTCTCCTGCAGCCATACTTGTTCTCCATCCCTACTGATTATTAATCTTGTAATATGACTTTATCCCCTTGATGTCAACATCAGACTTGAATAAGTAGCAACCTTTTAAGATTCTCAATCACATGTGTAAAGTGAGTTGTATTGATGCTATGGAGTGGTGGTCAACATATTCTTCATTTTCTATTAGTTTCCATAGAAAGCAATGGAGATTTTTTTGTTTGTTTTGTTTTGGCAGCTCAGTTCTCTGAGTATACTTATGTTAATGTTTTTGGTTTTCAAACTCATCAGAGATATTCATATTTTCTTTCTAGTGAATTTATATCCCTTTTTTGGAGAGTTATTCAGCCTTTAGATGGAAGGGCACCAATACCTTTAATATAATTTTTTCTAGCATTCCATATATTGGAATGAATTTATGCCCTAACATTTGTGATCATAATCAATTCAAGACTGGCTAGCTACTCTACATTAAATGTTGAAACTACTATGTAATGGATGCAGTCACTTTATAAGAGTAATTTTCAGAGGAATCCAGTAGCTTGCAGCCCCAATGGGTACTCTGTACTTTGAACCCATGGAGCTGCAAACACATTTTAAGGAAAACTTTCTGCAGAATTTTTTTTTAAAAAATGAGTTGGCCAGCCAGTGCAGCAGGAAAGCTTTTGCAATTACAAAGCATGTGAGGAAAAACAGAAGGAAGCAAGCGCAAAAATTTCAAAATAAAATTATGTGTATTCCTACAGCTCTCCCCTTTTCCCTGCCTAGGGATATGGGGAAATGTTAAAGGGGTGTTTCTGTGGGTAAACACCACTGTATCAATGGAAATCTCTTTGAAAATTGCCCCCTATATGTTATGTAAGGCCTGGGTACTTGCCAGGTTCTTATGGCCTGGATTGGCCACTGTTGGAAACAGGATGCTGGGCTTGATGGACCCTTGGTCTGACCCAGTATGGCATTTTCTTACGTTCTTATGTTCTTATAATAATCACTTGTCTGTATATTCTTTGATATAACATGGGCAACCAAGACAACTTGGCCCATCCACACTCTCCACACACTTCACAATCTTGCAACAAAAATACTGACACCATTTTGGGTAAATAAGGCTGCAAACTTTATTGGGTAAATATATGACATCTGTTTCAACCTTCTCTGAAGGGTGGCCATTGCCTTATCTCAGTGGGGCAACCTATGACCCACTTGGCCTCAGACCTCCACTGGAAGACACACCGACCTGCTACAACCCATCGTGGGAGGCTCCTTGTGAGAGAGATGCCATTAGCCAACCCATAACCAACATTAATAAAACTGGCTTGGGTCTCCTGCTCCCAAAACTGCAACACCGCTTAAAAATACAAAAAACTGAGCATACAATACACGATGAAACACAGGAAGGAGGATAAAAACCACCAAGCAGCAGTCTTTAAAGCTGCAACTGTCAAACTTAAGCCCTGCCTCCCCAGGACTCTCAACCAACCAGCCATGCTACCAATCCTGTTCATAGCCATTCCACAGGAGAATGCACAGTTCTCCTTGAGTTCCACCTCCATTTTCCTACTATTTTGGTCATGTCAAGTGTGGCTGGGCCATTGCTCAGGACCATGTTAGTTGCAGCGCAGAGATTGGTCTCAACGGCCTCTCAATTACATGCCATAAGCACTTATTCCCCTTAACACAAACTATAATAGTAGTCAAAACATGTAACTGTCTAGTTCATGTGTGTTAGAATTGTGTGGTTTGAATAACTGCATTGGTGATGAGTTATATATTTTTGCATGTATAAAAACATAGAAATGATGGCAGAAAAAGATCAATCTGCCCATCTAGTCTGCCAGCAAGCTTCCACCACTTACCTTTTCCATACTTATCTGTTTCACCAACCACCAACTTCAGGGCTCATATTGGTAACTTTTTGATTCAAAATTTCCTGCCATCCCCTGTCATTGATGCAGAGAGTAATGTTGGAGTTGCATCAAAGGTGAGCATAAGGCTTATGGTTAAGGGTTGTAACCGCCGCATTAAGCAAGTTACCCCGATGCTTGTTTACGCAGATTGCACAGATCGATGCCTTGTTGGATGATGTCTGAATGTAAAATCCTGTTTTCTCACTTTCCCCTACCGTTGAAGCAGATAGCAGCGCTGTATATGCTTTCAAAGTCATGTATCAGGCTTAATTGGTTTAGGGTATTAACCGCCGTAATAAGCAGCTATCCCCACGCTTATTTGTTTACCCAGATTGTGAAGTTCAGTTCCTGTTGGTTGTTGCCTGAATGTAAATCCTGTTTTCCACTTTTCCCCTTGCTGTAGAAGCAGAGAGCAATGCTGTATATGCATTCAAGTGATGTATCAGGCTTAATTGGTTTAGGGTAGTAACCACCGTAATAAGCAAGCTACCCCCACGCTTATTTGTTTACCCTGATTATGAAATTCAGTCCGTGTTGGTTGTTGTCTGAATGCTAATCCTCTTTTCCACATTTTCCCCTGCCGTAGACGCAGAGAACAATGCTGTATATGCATTCAAAGTGATGTATCAGGCTGAATTGGTTTAGGGTAGTAACCGCCATAATAAGCAAGCTACCACCACACTTATTTGTTTACCCGGATTGTGAGGTTCAGTCCTCTTTGGTTGTTATCTGAATGCAAACCCTCTTTTCCACATTTCCCCTTGCCGTTGAAGCAGAGAGCAATGTTGGGGTTGCATTAACCATGCAAGGGATTTTTTGAATAAGGGTAGTAATCACAGGTAGTAGTTAACATTCCAGAAGCCACCCCCATGGCTCTACTCTTCATTCCCATCCTCTAGCCTTTATGGATCCACAATGTTTATCCCTTGCCGCTTTGAAATCTTTCACAGTTCTAGTCTTCACCACTTCCTCTGGAAGGGCATTCCAGGCATCAACCACCCCTCTTCATGAAGAAACTACTTCCTGACATTGGTTCTGAGCCTTCATCCCTGGAGCTTCAAATCGTGACCCCTAGTTGTTCTGATTTTTTTCCATTGTAAAAGGTTGTTGTTGACCATGAATCATTAAAACCTTTCAAGTATCTGAAAGTCTGTATCATATCACCTCTGCTCCTCCTCTCTCCTCCAGGGTGTACACTATTTAGGTTCTTTAATCTCTCCTCATAAGTAATTTTATGAAGACCATCCACCTTTTTGGTCTCCCTTCTCTGGACCGCCTCCATCCTGTCTCCTGTCCCTTTGGAGATACGGTTCTCCAGAACTGAACACAGTACTCCTGGTAGGGCCTCACTAAGGCCGTGTACAAGAGCATCACACTTCCTTTCTCTTACTAGATATTCCTCTCTATGCAGCCAGCTTTCTTCTGGCTTTAGCTATCGCCTTGTCACATTGTTTTGCTGACTTCAGATCGTTAGACACTATCACCCCAAGGTCTCTCTCCTGCTCTGTGCACACCTCCCATCAAATATAATTCTTTCAGATTTCCACTCCCCATATGCATGACTCTGCACTTCTTGGCATATCTTCGACCGTTCTTCCAGCTTCCTTCAATCACGTCTCATTCTCTCCATGCCTTGCGGCGTGTCCACTCTGTTGCAGATCTTAGTATCTTCTGCAAAAAGACTAATTTACAGACTTACATATGTGACTGTGCCACCTCACTTTATTCATTGATGGTGAGTCTATAGTATGATTACCTCAATAATATTATATCTCACCTTTAATAAGGAGTGTTATTTTTAGTTTGATTATGATAAATCTGTTTTCATATACATCCTAGCATTTGTTTGAAGATAAATATATTTATATCCTCCCTTAATTTGCTATTGAAATATAGAAAATAAACCATATCTATAATCACATTTCACAAATTATTCCACATTAGTGATATAACCATGGTAATGTCCCGAGATCTGCACTAAACTGATTTTTCAATCATAACAAACATTATCTTGGCTTTGTAGTCGGCAGTGAGTCAGTATCTTCATATTCTTCCATTGGACTTTTTAATCATATCTTAATGGTTTCCAGATAAATTGTTTTTGCATTTGCTTTGCTTCCACGAGTTATTGTTGTAGTTGTGTAGTAATTAGATTCAATAATCTCAGTATTATTTGGCTTTCAATGTCTGTCATGTGCGAGTAATTTTGCTATTGCAGACCTCACCATTGTCTTGATACTGTCATGAAATCTTAAACAGGAAGAAGGGTCAAGTGAGATGCAGTCTCGTAGACTTGAATTAGAGTAGATGTGCATCCAGAGAATTTAACTGAAATAGTTTTTGCCAATCAGGTTAACATGTTATGATGATGGGTAATGTAGCATAATATCCAACTTAGAAGGTAAATTTCAAAACAGTTATGTGCAGCATCATTTATGTGCAATATATGGCCATGTATAGATGTACCATAGTATTTTTATAACCGTGCTTATCACAAATACATATACCTTTACCCAGGAACATACACGCATAAGTGTGCTACACACTAATACATGCAATTGAATTGAAATCATGCACTTTTCCTACCTGGGTGAAAAATATATTTGTATATATTTACATGCAAAAATAAAGTAGGATTCCTTATCATCCCCTAGATCAGTCCAGACATTGGGGTTTTCTCTCCTACCAGCAGATGGAAACAGAGACAAAACGGTTATTGAACCTGGATACATAAGACAGTGTGCCACCTGCAGTTGCTCAGTATTTTCTATCTCCAGCAGATGTTGGAGGTGCAAACAGTCCAATTCTGGTCCCAATCCAGGTTTTAGGTCCTGGATTGGGACCATTCCCCTGGTAGATTAGGGCAAGTAAGGGGTCAGTGACCATTGTTTTAGCTGAAGCTCTGCCCTAGCATGGGGTTTGACAGCCAGTGGTGCTAGCTTCCTCAATCCTTGTCTTCAGCTTCTTCTTGCTGACTGATTTCCCCTGTGCCCCAAAGAAGACTTCATGGAGGGAGGTACTCTTTTGTAATTCTTTCTATCTGACTTGATTAAAGGTGATACATTCTCTTTAAGTCTCCATGTAAAAAAAAAAAAAAGACTACAAGGAAACTGAAAGAGCACTGACCAAGAGCATAGCTGCAGTCCTTTCTGACTCTGGAGGAGTTGTGTGCAGCTCCAACCCATGCTGTGAGTTGTTGGGGGGGGGGGGGAGGGCATTTTGGAAACCAGCATTTGTCCGAGGGAAAGCTCCGCCTGGATTGGATTGATTTTCAGTGGCCTCCTACTCAGCAGCCTGCGGGGCTTGCAGGAGTAAGTTGCAAGGTTAGGGGCTGTGTCCGAGCTATTTGGGAGGTGGAGAGTACTGCTCTGTGGCCTATCCTGATGCCAAGGAGATGAAGAAACTGGCTAGCAAAATGCAGCATTCCCAGGGCACAAAGACTAGCAGTGCAGAAGTTCCCAGCAGCACAGGAACTGTGACTATTTTAGTTTCCTGTCTCCATTGTGGGGGACATGGCTGCTGATCCTCCCTCCTTCTCCCCTGTATGAAAGGATTTTTCCAAGATGATTCAAGAGGGCTTCAGAGTTGCATGAGGCAGATTCTGAAGCCGAATAGCCTGTTTTCAACAGACTTGCTTCTTCATGAGGCATTCTTGGCAAAGAGGGAAATGGTTGCCAAAAGTATTCCTACTAAAGGGCCCTCCCAGGGGCTTCCCCCGTCCCCTAAGATGGGACCTCTCATGCATTGGCATTTTTATTGATGAATTCCCCTCAGGCGATGGATTCCATGCGAGGTGGGGTGGGCACCCAGCGTGACAAGGCATGTAGAGGGTCCTGCAAGAGTATTTGCTTGGAACTGAAGGTTTTGGAGCACTTTCCCCTGAGATTTATAATCTATATTTAAAAAAAAAAAAAACCAACAACAACAACAAAAACTGCCAAGAGGCCCTGTCTCACAGGCTGTTCCCTCATGGAGGTCCTCATGAGAAGTTAGCATGTGGCACATTTAAAACTAATCAGAGAAAGTTCTTTTTCATTCAGCGCACAATTAAGCTCTGGAATTTGTTGCCAGAGGATGTGGTTAGTGCAGTTAGTGTAGCTGTGTTTAAAAAAGGATTGGATAAGTTCTTGGAAGAGAAGTCCATTACCTGCTATTAATTAAATTGACTTAGAGAATAGCCACTGCTATTACTAGCAACAGTAGCATGGAATAGACTTAGTTTTTTGGATGCTTGCAGGTCTTATGGCCTGGATTGGCCACTGCTGGAAACAGGAGGCTGGGCTTGAATGGACCCTTGGTCTGACCCAGTATGGCATGTTCTTATGTTCTTATCTCCCTCCTAGACCTAGGAGAGAGAAGCTGTACTCTACTGGGTCTTCTGGAGCACTCTTCTCCTCTAGAAGATCTCACCAATTCCAAATTTGTTGAAACATTGGGAGCAGAACTGGGCATTCAACCACCTACAGAACTCCTTGGTCTACTCAAAATTCTGGATACACCAAGTGAACTTTCACCTTACCAGTTCACGAATTTGTCAAAGTACTGGTCTGAAAGTTGTGGGAAACACAGATATCTAGTTCCCTTTAGTCTAGAAAAGCTGGATCTTAACTTTCAAGTCAACTGTCTCCTGGCTCTAGCATGGTGCACAGAGACCATACCAGTCTGCCAGTATGGAATCGCAAAGAAGTTCCATATTCATTCCAACTCCCCTACCAGATAAAGATCACAAGCTTCTAGATAATTTCAGCAAACAAAATATCCAGAGCATTATGCTCTCCTCCACATTGTTATCCACAGTTGTATATGATGCCACTACATTCATTAATTGTCTTCAAAAAGCTAAAAACTGTCCCTACCTTTCTGCAATCAGAATACTTTCCTCAGCCATTCTGGGATATGGAAAAAGCTGTGCAACACTTCCTTCATTCTGTGTATGAATCATTTGATTCTGCTTCACATGCCTCTGCAGATTCTATTGGAATGCGGCGTATAGTGTAACTATGAGCCAGTTCCATCCCGGAGGACATTCATGAAAATTAGTGAGCTCCCATGCATGGGAGACATCCTCTTCAAAGAGAAGTTCAGAGAAACCGTCTCACAGATAAAAGACCAAATGCGGTGTGCAGTCTATCTCCCTGGTGCCAGAGCAATCTGCTTCATCATGGTATCCTTATAAATGACCCTACTTTCACAGACAGCCTTATCATCTTTCAGTTAGTACTGGATCTCACCTCTTCAAGCACAGCATCAACAGCAACTTCTGGCCAGACTTAGACAAAGGGAATACTGCCAGCCAAAAAACCACTCAGCAGGCCCGTCCCTAAACCAGGCCAAGGTTTTGTTTCCCTTCAACCATCCAATCCCTTCCCTTCTGTTAATGGGTTGAATTCTGCATGTTATGGCCAATGGCATCAAATAACCAAGGACTTCTGGGCCTCAACATTATGCAGCATGGGTACCAGTTGTGTTTCTCCAAACTCTCATCCCTTCCACACTATTCACCTCCCCATCCAGATCTTTCTCATCTTCTCCCAAGATCCATCTGGAAGTGTACTCTTTCCTGACAGCACCAACGGTAAGATGTTCCCTGCATCGCAACATGCACAGGGTTTCTAATCCAGATACTTTCTCTTGCCCAAAATGTCAGGGGGATTATGACTGATCTCCTGAATCCAAGCTCCTCAACAAACCACATCCTCCAGGAGAAATTGAAAATTAACTCACTCAGCAAAATTCTCCCAATCATTCAGCACGACAAATGGATGTGTGCCCTGGATCTCAAGGATACTTATTCTCACATTCCAATCCTCCTGGCCGATTCAGGATTGTTTCTGCTTGATCTTCATAGCACAGGAGTGGACCAGACAAATTTGTGTATCCTCATCAAGATTTCAGACGTCTTCCCCATACCTCTGGGGTCAGACCCTGCTCTTCTAACTAAAGATGAGGGGAATGCTCTTTCAATCCCAATATTTCAACCTCACAGCTTGATGTTGATTGCTCAGTGATTGCATGTCTCCATTTACCCATCGGAAATTGAAGACATACTGGTTTCTTCTAGAAACCTCAATTAGAAAAACTATGCCTTCAAATAGAAAAGATTCTCCATCTGGTTCCAGCAGCATGACTACAATCATTTGTCAGGTGAGCCTCTGCAAACTTTTACAATACTTGCTTACTTCTCTAAATCAGGCCTCACCACTGCCTCAGTATGAGTGCATCTAAGCACCATCATGGCATACCACACCTTGCTGAACAACAAAACCAACCTCTACACATTCACATCATGTCTCATTTTATGAAAGGACTATGGCATGTCAAACTCTCAATACTGAAGCCTCTTGTTCAATGGAATCTCAATGTGATTCTCTCAATTGATGAAGCCTCCTTTCAAATCATTGGATTCCACTCCTTTACAGTTCTTAACATGTAATGTGCTTTTCTTCATTGCAGTCACCTCAGCGAGAAGAGTTAGCAAACTCCAAGCTCTTGTCCACTACCCTCCATATCTTTAGTTCTATCACAATAGGACAGTTCTTCAAATCCAGCCAAAGTTTATACTGAAAGTAGTCTCAGCTTTTCATTGGAATCAATCTATTGTACTACCTACCTTCTTCCCAAGGCCCCATATACATGAGAAAGAAAAGCCTCTCTTTATTCTGGACTGAAAATGGGCCTTGGCATTTTAAAAATGATGTACTCAGCCTTATCATCAAACTAACTAGTTTTTCATCTCGTTTGACCCTACAACCACCTTGGAATATCAGTTGCCAAATTAAACGTTTTGCAATTGGATTAGCCGATTGCAATAAAGTCACTGCTATGACTTAGCAAGACTTCAACATGCAGTCTGAGTCAATGTTCTCAGCTACAAGCTATGCGTCTTCTGTTCCTTATCTCTGAGAAATACCTAGCAAAGATATCTTAAAAGCTGTGACTTGGTCTTCAGTCCACATATTCATATCCCATTATTGTCTTGATAACATTTAAAGGACTGGCAGTAGATTTGGACAATCAGTTTTGTGAAATCTCTTCTTACTGTAATCTACTCTCCATGGTAGAGACCGGTTGCTTACCAAGTATTTGCCCCACTGCAACCCTCAGCATGGGATTCCCCACATGTAATGGCTAATTCAGACTTTTTATTAATGGAAAAAGCCATTTGCTTACAGCTAAATTCAGTTCTGTTAGTGACTGAGGAGTCTATGAGGCAGTGCCCCTTGTGGACACTACTGCACATGCTCAGTAGAGCTCAAAGCTTTACAGCTTGGAGAGGCAAGTCCATTCAGTGGCGCCGGATGATTTCATACACATGTAATGACTAATTCATCCTGTTATCTATGGAAAATACTGTTTTACGGAAAGCAATATACTTCACACAAGTACAGATTTCTTATGTGTGTATATGTTAATTTTTACATAAGTAACTCTTTGGAAATTCACCCCTTAGTATAGTATTTAGTATTGCATGACCAATGTTACCAGGAGATACCGTGCATGTTTAATGCTATAGGTAAATTATTTGTGGAGTGTAATTATGCTGATGACTTCAACATATCTTTCTTTTCATTAATACTTTGTGACATCTGATGCAGTCCAGGGTTTAATTACCTATCTTCCTATATTTCAGGTTTTCTCTATGTATTTTAAAAAACATCAATTAATATCTCTAAATAACAGATGTTCTTTTTTTTAATCTCAGTTCCAAAAGGAGAAAATGAGGTCCCAGCATCCCCAGCTTCTTCTCACCACAGTAGCAACCAACCTGCTTCCCTAACAGAGGAAAAACCTACTCCCCAGGGCAGCCAGAATTCCTTGAGCACAGTGAGCTCAGGCAGTGGCAGTACCAGTGGCATCGGTAGCGGTGGAGGTGGAGGCAGCGGAGTAGTCAGCACTGGAGTGCAGCCTTATGATGTAGAAATTCGCCGTGGTGAAAATGAAGGTTTTGGATTTGTCATTGTATCTTCAGTGAGCAGACCAGAGGCAGGAACAACTTTTGGTAAGTATTGTAAAGGAATTTGGTGAATGATCTTATTACAACATTTTAATGCCGTACTCTAGCATAATGAAAATAGTTTATGTGGCACTGTTTTGTTGTTAAGGCACCTTTTTGGTTTTAGTTTAGAAGTAGTGAAAATCAAATGACTTGTGTGCTTAAATGAGTCATTTAGCAATTTTATGTAATTAACATTCTAATTAGCTGATGGATGTACACTACTTAATAAGTATTTAGTATAGAACAAAGTCTATGAAGTAAACAAATAGGTGGAATAGCACTTATGTGGAACAGCAGCAATGGTTAGCAATTACTGGGCGCTCTGCAGTGAAATCTTGCAGTGGTGTGCGAAGTAACTCTCCACCCCATTGGATTTCCTATCAGTGATAAAATGAGAAATGAAAAGAACAGAGTAGAACAGATATCCATTGAGAGAAAAGTCAAGAAATAAAGGAATATAGCATCCTTAACTTTATATATCAACTAAATTACAACCTTGGCTCATGTCATTAAAATAGCTACCACTGTTTGCATTTAACATGCAGCATATGGTGCTTAATATAGAATTCAGGGTACTTCTATGTGTCTACACATATGAACAGTCTGAAGACCCTGTATCCAAAATGAGAAAATATCACTTTGTATTCTGAATTGAAAACTGTTGCCAGTAATTCAGACTATAAATTTGACTGCATTTCTTTCACATTATTTAAATTTATCAATTATTTATTTGAATTTCCTGTATATTTGCATAGGAATTTGAGTGTTGGTTTTATATATTTCTGTGTTCTTGTAGTTCATATTAGAGAGGGGGTAAATTTTTCTTTTTGCTATGTAGGAGTGGTAGGATTTTCTTGACTATTCTCATCAAGATTTTATAGTGAATAAATTATTCTGCATGGATATGCTTGTATACTATACAATGCTTGCTGATCTCCTATATTTCTGCACCTTTTCTAAATGGTAATCGTATGACTTATCTACTGTTCCTTTCATTGGCAATGAAGAAACACTTTCTAGTTGCTTACACATTCATTAAATGTATATGGGTGGTCAAGGTGATTCTTATTCTTACTAGCTACAGAGTGATTGTCTTTCTGTGTCAGGAAAGAACAAAACATTGGCAAAAGCTTGTGCAGCATGTGATGTAGTTAATACCAAAATTTGTGGCATTATAGCAAAATAAGAAAATAAAATTGTTATATATTGCTACATTTCTAATGTGTTTAATACTGAAGTAGAGTTGGATTGTTCAAGGTGATAGTCTTACGCAGATTTAATTTGAATATAAGCCCTGCTAATGAGTTTGCAAACAATGTTAAGACATATAGCATATATTTAAATAATGAACATCCCCTTTTGTTGAGACAAGATCACATAACCTAACAATAAATTGAGCTACTAAACTATTGCTCAGCAAATTCGTTCTGCATGCTGTCATCAAATGGCCTTTTCCAGCATTTTCTAGAACTGTATAATAAAGCAAATATAGACTGCCACATTTATTCAATAAAGGAAATACATTGGGTGCTAGAGAGAAAATGGTAATCTCCAGAAGTAAAATTACTCTCTGTCTTCAGGCAGTATAATTCTCTGTCACTCACTGCTCCCTCCTTGAAATCAGTATGTTCTACTGTTCACCTTAATGGCAATGCTCTTTGCCACATGTATGATAAATTCACTATCAACCTAGTTACATATTGGTGCTACTCTATAAACAAACAGGTAATAGTGATGCATTTTCAGTATCTTAATTTTTTTTTTAAATAAAACTCTCTCACAGACTTCATGTCTGTGTTTCAAATGCTCTCATCTCAAGCCCTGCATTAGCTTAAAGTGTTATAATGCGAAATGGGGGAGTAAAGGCTTCCATTACTGTCCCTTTGAAGAATACTACACACAGTTGATTGCCAATGATTTGACCACCAGCAGCAAATCTATCCTTTAATAACTTTTGCTTTATGCATTAATTGATTAACCCTTAACCTTCTCTTTCCCTTTCAAACACCTTTTCTCCTTCTCCTTCAACATACTTCCATTTAAATATAAATTTAAAAATATCCTCAAATACAAAGCAGGAAATGCATGTGTGGCCATGCCTCACAAAATAGGTCGGATAATCGAGGGAAGCCCTGCAGACCGCTGTGGCAAGCTGAAAGTAGGAGACCGGATCTTGGCCGTTAATGGATGTTCCATCACTAACAAATCACATTCGGATATCGTCAACTTAATTAAGGAAGCAGGCAACACTGTTACGCTACGCATCATTCCTGGAGATGGTAAAGTATATACTTGCTTTCTCTCTTCTTCACATCTCCCCTACTCATCCATACTCTTCTCTCCCCTAAGACTTTCACTTACTCCTCTTACTTGAAAATGCTTTATTTCTTTTGGTCTGGTAGCTTGTAGAAATGTAATAATAATGGGGGGGCAACCATCTTATTCTGAAGATTAATTTTGCTGTATCATGTCATGATGTTCATTTTCAGTCTAGCCAGTCAGTATCGTATGGTATCCTGGATATATCATGATAATGCCGCAAAAGCTTTGTACTTAATGAATATAATGGAACACTCTTATTTTATTTTTTTATTTTTATTTATTTAAAAGTATTTCTATAACCGTCTTTACAACAATGTTTAGTCAAAACGGTTTACATATATCAAATAAAAATTAAAATAAAAATACTTAAAATAAAGACCAATGATTGGTTAAAAGTAAATTGACTTATAAAAAAGTATAAATTACAAAAATTTTCATTAATATAAAATAACAAATTATTAAAATAAAAATAGGTAACATAAAGAAATCAGTAAACAAAACAAGAAAACGTCGGGTGCCTAACTGAATATATGTATTCTGGAAGTGTGAAATGATTATTTAGTGGTGGTATCTGAAAATGCAGTTCGAAATAGGTGAGTTTTTAGAGATGTTGAAATGTTGAAATGTTTGGGGTTGGATATGGATCTGATGGAGTCTGGTAAAGCATTCCATAGAATGGGACCTATGACTGAGAGAGCTCTTTTCCTAGTAATATCAAGACAGGCTTGTTGAGGTGAGGGAATGCACAAAAGGGGCTTGATTTGCCAATGAAATAGCACTTAATGCCACAGAGCCTCATTTCATTCCTTCCCCATAAAGATGGGGAAGGAATGCTTCCTTCCCCATAAAGATGGGGAAGATGCTTACAGAGGTTCCCTCCTGGTTCCCCCAGTGAAAACGACCAAACACATTACCCTAAGAGATCGTGCCACCTCCACAGCTGGCCCTCTACTGTGGAATTCCATTCCTACAGACCTCAGACAGGAGCCCTGCCTCCCAACTTTAGGAAAAAACTTAAGACTTGGTTATTCAAGCAAGCTTTTCCCGGACACAACCCAGTGACTCCCAAAACACCTTACCATTTGTATATAACATTTATTTTGTATACTACATTTAAATTGTACATTGTTTAACCATTTCTATCCTCTCTTCTCTTTTTCTTCTCCAAGTTTGGCCTCCATTGTTAAATGTAACTGTACCTTCTGTCCACCCTCAGTTCTGGTTCTATGTTTTTAAGTTCTATGTATTTATTGCACCCCCGTTCTATGTAAACCAGCAAGATATGTTTTCATGATTGCCGGTATATAAAAACTCTAAATAAATAAATAAAATAAAATAAATATTTTTCCTTATTATTCAAGTCTTCTACCTCTTTGAAATAGAAAGACCCTTCTGTGCTTCCAAAATAACATATATTTCTCATTTAACATCCCTTGAGGTTGTTTCTTCATAAATTCCAGCAGAAATGTTGGTGTGTTTTTTAAATCTCAAAATTTGCATTGTCTTAACATTTTACCTGGTGTTAAAAATCCCAACAGTTATAAAGTTTGCAAACTCTCTAGATGTGTTACTATATAATTACATGCAGTACTGTGCGTTTTAAGCCTATTTTCATATATTATTTATTCTGTAGCATGTTTTTCAATATTACCTTGGCTCCTTTCCTGAATAATTTTCTCAGCAGATAAAAATGGTTAAGCGCTTCCCTGCCCTCCCCTTCACTATTACTGCTTCAAAAGCCACATCTAACCCAGGCTCAGGATTCCAGTGCAGGAGCATTTAGAACTTAAGGGGGCTGCTTTGGCAAAGGTGCAAATGAGACCCTGTCAAGTGTGTTGGGCTTAATGGGCATGAAAAATGTTCAGCAAGAAGAATCTTGGCATCCTACTGGGTGTTTTTTGTTTTTTTTTGTTACGTGGCTATCTGTAATAGCTTCTGATATTGAAGGAGACAGAGCCGCACTGCAAAGCCTGATGTTTAGCTGTCATTTTAGAGCATTCGTGGAACTTATTAGGCTTGGCTATAATCTTAATTGTTTCAATTTACATATCTGTGTTGCATATAAAAGAAGTGAAGGAAAAAAGATCTTACAGAAGATATATAATTATTGTCAAAGATTTTAATGATCACATTGGGGAAAATAATTCTCAAAGGAGATTTCTGTGGATAAAGTAGTGCTTTGACTGCAGAAATGGCCCTTTATAAAATTGCGGCAACTGATATGTGCATACAATTATATGTATGTACTTTTATGCACATGGGCTAGAGCAGGGGTCAGGAACCTTTTTGGCTGAGAGAGCCATAAACGCCACATATTTTAAAATGTAATTCCATGAGAGCCATACAATATGTTTAAAACTAAATACAAGTAAATATGTGCATTTTATAGTAAGATAACACTTTTAATGTACAATAAGTCTCTGAAAATATTACACCAGGCCTTAAGACACCAATACATCTCCTATTAGGAAAACGGACCAAGTCAGGCTGCTATAGAGTCCTACACGAAACAACACGCCAGCAGAAAACCTCACCTGAATCACGTTGCTGTCCCTCACCTAACATAGAATAAAGAGACCAAAACGCATAACAAGAAGCATGCAGAAAAAAACTGAATTGGAAACTGCAACAAGCCAGAGTCTCTGTATGCAGTGTAACAAAGGAAAAAAGAAACATCACCCATCTTTATAAAACAAATCAAGAAATATAAAATCATCAGCAGTAAAACTGTACTAACAAAAAGAACATATTTCGAAACAGCTGATGAGTGGAATATCCAATAATTAAAAACTCATATAAAACATTTCCAGATACCAACAAATATTTCAAAATAGCAGACACAAAGATCCAGTAATGAAAAATAATAAGGATACAAAAATTTTTTTGCTCTGCATACCTGGGAACGTTTGATATCCAGGTGTCCTGAGATTGTTCTGAATTAGCAGGAGGTGGGGTGGTTTGCTTGGAACTTTCTCCTCTCTCAGTCACAATACCAGCACTCTCTCTCACACTGGGCTCTCAATGACACACCTATACACACATGCTCCTCAGTACTCACATATACACATGTTTTTTCTCTCTCATATAGGCTCTTAATTACACATTTACACATATGCTGTCCTATCTTTTCACGCTTACACACACACACAGGCTTTCAATCACATAAATAACATGCTGTCTTTTCTCTCACACACAGACTCTCATTCACATGCTTACAAACATGTCCTCTCTTTCTCTCATTGAAACACAGGCTCTCAATCACATACTCACATGCTCCCTCACCTAAATCAGCTCTCAGTCACACACAGACACACATGGTCTCTCTCTCTCATTGAAACACAGGCTCTCAATCACATACTCCATCACCTAAACCAGCTGTCAATCAGACACAGACACACATGATATCTATCTTACTTATACACACAGGCTCTTAATCATACATACACATGATTTCTCTCACACACAAAGGATCTCAATTCATACACACATACTCTTTCACACAAACAGGTTTTCAATCACAAACTTACACATACAGGTTCCCAATGGTAAACTTACATTCATGCTCTCTCTCTCACAGGCAGGCTCTCAATCACAGACATACTCTCTTTCACATATACAGGCTCTCAGTCAATCACATACATGCAATCTCTCACTCACACACACAGGATCTCAAACACACATGCTTGCTCGCTCATTCACTCTCTCTCTCCCCCACCCCCACCCCGGGAACTCGCGGCAGCAGCAGCCTCCTCCCAACGCTAACCTCCTTCATTTTCAGCCCTCGCGGAGGCGAAGGCGGAGTCCCATCGGTCTCGCGTTGAAACTCTTCATTTTCCTCCGAGCCGCACTGCAGTCTTCTTCCCGTCGGACATTAGCGGGCCCTCTTCTTCCCGCGCAGGCACCCGATGCTCACCACTTCCTCTTCCGGGCCGCGGGAAGAAGAGAGCGCACCGGTGTGCTCTCTTCTTCCCGCGGCCGGAAGAGGAAGTGGTGAGCATCGGGTGCCTGCGCGGGAAGACTCCCGCGCAGGCACCCGATGACTCCAGCGCTGGCACACCCGGCTGACACCCGATGACTCCCGCGCAGGCACCCGGCTGACTCCAGTCGTGCCGCTGACTCTCTCTTCTCCTCTCCCCCACCACCCCCCCGCGGCCCGGAAGAGGAAGTGGAGAGCATCGGGTGCCTGCGCGGGGGGGAGGAGAAGAGAGCACGCCGGTACCGCTGACTCCAGCTGTCCTGCCGCGTTCCGCCCGGGCTGACAGCATTTTAAGCCCGGGCGGCGGAGGACCGGGGAGCAGCTTGGGTCAGCGGGGAACCGCGAAGTGTGGCGACACTTGTCCGCGAGCCAGATGCAGCCCTCAAAAGAGCCATATCTGGCTCGCGAGCCATGGGTTCCCGACCCCTGGGCTAGAGTGTGGGCATGGCTGAGGGGTTTGGGACTTAATGTGCATATTCTTTGGTTTTAAAAAGTATGCTCATAAATTCCTTTGGCAAATTATATGAACCAAACAGCAGGTTAGAAAGATTTATATGGATAAGTCCACTTTGAAAGCTGGTGTAAGTTATGCGTATAACACTCTGAAAATATATGAAGACCCCCCCCAGCATCACCACCACCACCACCGTAGAGGGTAATTTTGTAACATTGTGCATCAGTGGAGGAGTAACCTAGTTAGAGCAGCAAGGAAGCCAGGGTTCAAACCCTGCTGACACTCCTTGTGACCTTGGGCAAGTCACTTCATCTTCCGTTGCCTCAAGTACAAACTTACAGCTAGATTTACTAAGCTGCAATAAAGCGATATCTAGGGATGTGAATCGTTTTTTGACAATTTAAAATATCATCCGATATATTTTAAATCATCAAAAATCGTTAGGGCCACGATAAAATACCAATTCCCCCGATTTATCGTCAAAAAATCGTAAATCGGGGAAGGGGGAGGGCAGGAAACCGGCACACTAAAACAACCTAAAACCCACCCCCGACCCTTAAATTAAATCCCCCACCCTCCCGAACCCCCCCCCCAAATGCCTTAAATTACCTGGGGGTCCAGCGGCGGTCCGGAACGGTCTCCTGCACTCGAATCGTGTTGTCTTCAGCCAGCGCCATTCTGCGCCTGCCATTTTGCAAAATAGCGGCGCAAAATGGCGGCGGCCATAGACCAACACGATTCGACTGCAGGAGGTCGTTCCGGACCCCCGCTGGACTTTTGCCGTCTTGTGGGGGTCAGGAGGCCCCCCCAAGCTGGCCAAAAGTCCCTGGGGGTCCAGCGGGGGTCCGGGAGCGATTTCCTGCCGCGAATCGTTTTCCGTACGGAAAATGGCGCCGGCAGGAGATCGACTGCAGGAGGTCGTTCAGCGGGGGTTCCGGACCCCGGCTGAATGACCTCCTGCAGTCGATCTCCTGCCGGCGCCATTTTCCGTACGGAAAACGATTCGCGGCAGGAAATCGCTCCCGGACCCCCGCTGGACCCCCAGGGACTTTTGGCCAGCTTGGGGGGGCCTCCTGACCCCCACAAGACTTGGCAAAAGTCCAGCGGGGGTCCGGAA
Organism: Rhinatrema bivittatum; assembly: GCF_901001135.1. Taxonomy (NCBI): domain Eukaryota; kingdom Metazoa; phylum Chordata; class Amphibia; order Gymnophiona; family Rhinatrematidae; genus Rhinatrema; species Rhinatrema bivittatum. Next base: position 396,171,380 of record NC_042618.1, on the reverse strand, counting down.
CGACCTCCTGCAGTCGAATCGTGTTGGTCTATGGCCGCCGCCATTTTGCAAAATGGCAGCGCAGAATGGCGCCGGCTGAAGACAACACGATTCAATTGCAGGAGGCCGTTCCGGACCGCCGCTGGACCCCCAGGTAATTTAAGGCATTTGGGGGGGGTTCGGGAGGGTGGGGGATTTAATTTAACGGGTCGGGGGTGGGTTTTAGGGGGTTTTAGTGTGCCGGTTCACGATTTAACGATTTTCACGATACTCTAAACACCCAAACAGCGACGATACGATTCCCTCCCCCTCCCAGCCGAAATCGATCGTTAAGACGATCGAGGACACGATTCACATCTCTAATATCATATGTTAGTGTAACGTTAAACACCATTTATCGCACAATATCTTCAATGCATTCTTCCCCCTATGGAAATAAGTTACTTTACATGCATAAAATTTCCTATTTTATGCGAAACAGCTTATGCATAGGCAACTCAATGTAAATAAAATAGCACTGCTGACTTAGAAAAAAGTCAGCCCTGTTACTGTAAATAAACCATCGTGGGGACATGAAGACTCTACCTCCTGATGCCCCCCGCGATATTAATTATAGGACCGAACAGTTCAATTCTATATCCCTCCCTCCGAAAAACATAGAAAAGACCGCAAGGGTCAATCATAACTCCACCCCTACAACCTACAGAGGCGGCAGCATACCCCACAAGAAGGTGGGGGGGGGGGCATAGGTGAGCTGATGCTGGGGGTACTTTAAAAGAGTGGCATTTGCCTCCTTATGAATACATAGGTGAAATATTAGAGAAGAGTGGTATAGTGTAATGTTGCGCATTTTAAAATTGTTTTTTTTTCTCTTGGGGGTGGGGAGCTGGGCAAGTGTCACAGTTGACCCTAGGAGCATTTCTATTATTTTGTGTAGAGGACCTTTTGGGCCTTTAAGTGATCACATCCCTGTCAAATGTTGTCCACCATCGCATGCTTAGGCACAGTTTCATGGTGCAATTTTTTATCATATGTTTCTCCCGCAATAAAAAATCATGCCATGAGAATACCGTGTGTTTTTTCTTTTCTTCTTTTTACAAGTCTCCCAAAGAAAAATAAATGTTAGTATTTTCTTTCAAAAATCGAATTGACTTAGCCTCAGCTTTTTTCAAAATGCTGGATTGCAAGCCAGGTTTCAAAAGATGTCCCCGTTGCCCATATAATAACTTTGTTTGATCAACATGACAGCTGCATTTGATGTCTCAGACCATCCTACTACATAGCTAACTGCACTACCTGCCCCCAGGGCAAGGAAATCCAGAAGCTACATGCTCTTCAATAGTAAAGCGGAACCTATCTACAGCTGAGTGACCAATTCCTAAATAAAAATAAGCTGAGGCCTCTCATGCTAGGCACCATGAGTCTTAAAAGTCTAGACACAGGTGCTGTTTCCCCTTCAGCAAAGAAGGAAGTAGGTTGCCTTCTTCAATGCCAGTACATATAGGAGATAACAGGCCCTGTCAGTGCAGACAATATGGCACATAAAAAGACACCTTCAGTGCCATCACTTTTTGACATAGAATGTTCACCATTTAACAAGTAGTGGCATTGCATCCTTATTGGATCTTTCAACTTCTTAGTGCCGAGAAACAGCTGTTGGTGCCAAAGAGACAAAAAAGGCAGTTCATTCTGAATCTACTCTTACAAAATAGTTAATGCCAATCTAATTTCACAATTGGATGATTGTTCCACTGCTATACCTCCTCCCAGAAAGGAGAGTCATTCCTTTATCAGGAAAATGTGGCTTGAATTCATCAAAACTAGTACCAGTGTTTCTACCTCAACCTTTGCAACTGGCGTAAATGTCTTCCATTTTGGAGTATATGGCTCCTGATATAGAAACTCAATTGACTATTCTGCCATATCAATGCAGATAAGAAATGATACAAACTAAGTCATAGTCTAGTCTCATGGTTCACCTTCTTCAAAGGATAGAACAACCTCAGAAGACACTCCTATAGTATTATCTGAATCACAAAAAGGGTCACAATCATCATATACTTTTCTCATAACATTTTAATGGTGATGGGTCCACCATCTTCCATCAGAACTCTCTTCATAAAATCCCAGAAATACAACCCCGCCTGAGGATATTTCAAAAAGAAATTCCATTTACTTTACAGGAAAAAGCAGAAGATGGAGGGAATATATCTGTTGTGCTAAAATATATTCAGGCTGGAAAGCAAGTAGTAACAGTTCCAGTTCATGGACTGCTACAAGAGCTGCAAACAAGAATATGGCAAATGCTTTTCTATATACTTCCAGTAGTAAGGAAGTTTGATCTCAAAATCAGAGTTCAACCTTGTCCTGGTCATCAAAAAGTACAACTAACTCGTGAACCTGTAGTAGTGGAATCAACTTAGAAAAAAGCAAAGCATTCTAAGATGCTTTCTAGCATGCCGCCAGAAAAAGATGCTAAGTAACTGGATAAATAGCAAAAAAAAGTTTGTCAGCTATGTATAACTCCTTACAGAAACACCTTCCTTCAGACTCTTTTTGTCATTTGACTTATGTACTACAAGAAAAAGAAGAATATGGATAACATCTAATTTGATTAGCTTATGATGCTTTCATTAAGTTGACTTAGAAAATAGCCACTGCTATTACTAGCAACGGTAACATGGAATAGACTTAGTTTTGGGGTACTTGCCAGGTTCTTATGGCCTGGATTGGCCACTGTTGGAAACAGGATGCTGGGCTTGATGGACCCTTGGTCTGACCCAGTATGGCATGTTCTTATGTTCTTATTTTTTCCAGGACATCTACAATAGCTGTTGGAACCAGAAGGCTGGCATAGCTTTAGGGTTCAGGTCTTCATGAAGATGTTCATGAAAAGAATTGCTTATGCCTCATGCAGAGGGGATGATCTCTTTGGAACATAGGAGCATGCCATATTGGGTCAGACCAAGGGTCCATCAAGCCTAGCATCCTGTTTCCAACAGTGGCCAATCCAGGCCATAAGAACCTGGCAAGTACCCCAAAACTAAGTCTATTCCATGTTACCGTTGCTAGTAATAGCAGTGGCTAATTTCTAAGTCAACTTAATTAATAGCAGGTAATGGACTTCTCCTCCAAGAACTTTTAATCACAGCTATACTAACTGAACTAACCACGTCCTCTGGCTACAAATTCCAGAGTTTAATTGTGCGTTGTGTGAAGAAGAACTTTCTCTGATTAGTTTTAAATGTGCCACATGCTAACTTCATGGAGTGCCCCATAGTCTTTCTATTATCTGAAAGACTAAATAACCGATTCACATCTACCCATTCTAGTCCTCTCATGATTTTAAACACCTCTATCATATCCCCCCTCAGCCGTCTCTTCTCCAAGCTGAACAGTCCTAACCTCTTTAGTCTTTCCTCATAGGGGAGCTGTTCCATTCCCCTTATCATTTTGGTCGCCCTTCTCTGTACCTTCTCCATCGCAATTATATCTTTTTTGAGATGCAGCAACCAAAATTGTACATTATGCCATTTTCCATTTTATTCACGATTCCCTTCCTAATAATTCACAACATTCTGTTTGCTTTTTTGACTGCCGCAGCACACTGAATCGATGATTTCAATGTGTTATCCACTAAGATGCCTAGATCTCTTTCTTGATTGGTAGCAAAAGAAATATTTTTATCTTATGTTATCATGAGGGATAAAATATTTTTTTATAAATATTTTTTATCCCTCATGTTATCAAATTTGTCATCATCATTTGACTTAATGTCTCCACCCATTCCCTCCCTCCTTTATTTTACCTATTTGGCCCTTTATCCAGTTTCAATTGTTTTGTTCCTTTTGGCTTCTTATTCTAGTAGAGTTTAATTTAATTTATTGGAATTGTTTTTGTGCGTTTTGGCATTATGCTCGCAGGAAGAGTGAGGCATCACTTATTTGCAGTGTTATTTATATCTCCTATATTTAACTTACTAGATCCCTTGTTCAGTGTAATGCATTCATTTATGCTATTTACGTTTCGCTGTAAACCGATGTGGTGTGTAATTTTTGTACAGGAATGTCGGTATATAAAAGTTCCAAATAAATAAATAGTGGACCTTATTAAGGGTTACTGCTCCATTCTCTTTATTCTCTAAACAGCTACAACTGAGCGGTGATCTACAAGTAGGAAAAATCAACCTCAGCACTATAAGAGACTATACTATTACTTTTCATCAGCCTCACCCATGAAAACAGCAAAAACAGAGCAGGCCATGTGAAGGGAGGGAGCACAACCCAAATCTTGCCTTCAAACACAACAAAAATCTAATTCTGACTTTTGACTACAATGTAAAAAAAAGATTCCTTCTTTTATTTAAATAGCCTTCTGGGGGGGAGAGGCTGTAGCACTTCAGCCCGCATTTGTTGGGTATTAAAGAACATACAGCAGGGATATCATTTGAATTTCAAATTTTCTCCCCCAAACAATCCTCCAAGGAGCCACTCCTTAAGTACAGGTCATCTCCAACACTTCCAACAAGAGTTGTCAGCTATCCTTGCTTAAAATGTGGTAGAACCTTTCCCAATATGACAAGAAAACACTGAGTTCTATCCCAAATACTTCTTCATTCCAAAAATACCAATGGTATTTGTCCCATCTTGGACCTCAGAATTTTAGCAAACTCCTAAAGGAGGGAAAATTCAGGATGAACTCCTTAGATGCCATTCTTTCTCAGAGATCAATCATTAGCTAACCACTCTAGACCTCAAAGATGCCTACATATACATTCCAGTTCACAAGGCGCTCAGGAAATTTCTTCAATTCACTATGGCCTGAATTTTCAAAAGCCTTACACGTAAGTAAGTCCCGGGGCTTCGGAAAAGGGGAGGGGTGGGGTGCTCTGGGAGCAGGGCGGGGTCAGAGGCTCCCAGCATAGCAGCCATTTGCTGCTGTGCTGGGGGATCACGTGCCAGCAGACTGCCGCCGCGCACAATCTGCGCCTGCCCCAAGGCAGGCACAAAAGGTAAGAGAAAGATCAGGGGAAGTCTAGTTAGGGCTAGGGGGCAGGTAGTTAAGGGGAAGGGAGTTTAGCGAAGGGCGTTGGGAACTGGGGAAGGCCGTGGGCATCAGCGTGCGCAAATTACACTAATGTGCACCCCCTTGTGCGCGCCGACCCCCGATTTTATAACATGCGCGTACCTGCTATAAAATCGGGCGTCCATGTGTGCGCACCAGGTAACGCGTTCAGATAGACGCGCGTGTGCATGTCTTAAAATCTACTCTATTAGCTAGCAGTCATTACCAGTAATGTGTTTGCCCTTTCAGCCTCTCCATAGCACCCAGGGTGTTCACAAAATGTCTCATAGTTGTTGCTTTTCATCTAAAAATTATCTTCGTTTTTCCATATTTGTATAACTGAATTTGAGTCAGTCATCTCCTTCAAGTAGCTCATTCCTTCACACTCCATACAGTGAACACTCTTTAATCCCTAGGATTCATTATCAGTTTCCAAAAATCCAATATGGAACCAACTTGTATAATAGAATTCATAGGAGCTTGCCTGGAATACCACACAAGGTATAGCATTCCTTTCTCAACAAGAGGGTACATGAACTGACAAATATTAACTCTTGTAAGCCTTCTGGGGATAGGAAAATACCTACAGTACCTGAATGTAATCCACTTTGAAGCACTGAAAAAAGTGCAAAAAGCGGAATATAAATAATAATAATAATAATAATAAATAACTCTTTCAGATCAGAAACAGGTTTCTACCCATTTCTTCCTGAAGATATACGAACAGTCCATATTACTTCTTTTGCATGCCCCAGCATGAGGCATGCTCAATGGTACCTGAAGTTTTAACGTTACCAGCATCTACAGCCACTATTTCACAAACTTAGGTATCAACACTATCGTACATTTTCTGGCATAGTAATTGAATCCTTCAGATTTATTGAGAGGTCAGTTTTTTCACCAACCTCAGTTTCAAATTACTGTAACCACAGATGCCTCCAACCAGAGATGGAAAGCTCATCTGAATAGCCTTTGTTCTCAAGAAAGTTTATTCCACATAAATCATCTAGAGCTGAGAGCAAGCTTCAGTGCTCTTAAGGTATTCAGTCCCTGATTAAAGAACAACATATTGTTTATCAAAACAGACAACCAAGTAACTATGTTCAGTATTAAAAAACAAGGAAGAATAGGCATTTTTCTCCAGAGACCTGCAAGGTTTAGAAATTGGCACTTTCTAAAAAGATATATTTTATAGCTGTCAATCTCCCTGGAAACCAAAATCAGATAGGGGAAACAGTAAGTCACCACCTACAGCCACACAAATGTTCATTGGATGAAGATATGGCACAGGAATTCTTTTATCTTTGGGACACTCTACAAATCTCTTTGTGATGCCATTGAACCAGTTACCTACCCTACTGCTCTTGGACACCAGCAAGGGACAGACTAATGATGAATACTTTTTTATTCCCAAGGAATCAAGGACTTTTATGTGCATTCCCCCCAATACCCCTTATAGTCAATTTAGAAGAGAAAATGATCTAATGATTTTGATAGCCCCATTTTTGGCTTCAACACCTAGCTGTTCAGCATCAGATAAAATTGAGAATATTCCCATATTTGTTTATACAATGCAAAAGAAATCTCCTTCATCCCAACTTTGGCTCTGACTGCATGGATGATGAAAACCAACTACTGTCTTCTATATAGTAACTTACTGAAATAAGTAAAGTTATTCTAGCATCAAGAAAACACTCTATCAGAAGTTTTTCTTAAAATGGAAAAGGTTTTCAATCTGGTGTTCAAGTTTCGGTCTGGACCCCTTTAAATGCACTATTCTCCTTTTACTTCTGAACTTCTTAACGCTAGAACTGCCGCCCACATTTTTTTGAGCTGGTGCAAGTTCTAAAAGCTTGCACAATCATAAATACATTTTAAAAGCAGCATGCGTGCGCCCATAACATGCATATTGGGCACGCAAGCAAAAATTCTCTGAATTTTATATGGTGTATGCAAGTACACACGTATCATTTAAAATATCCTGACTGCGCATATGTGTGGAGCCTTTACATGCACACTCAAGAAGTGACCAGGGGAAAGAGAGAGACTCTTTAAGAGACAATCTGGCACACTATATATCTCCCACTGTAAGAGGGGCACTTTCAAGTCAGGGTGGGTTTTTTTGGTGGGGGGAGTGTTATAAAGGTCTACAGACCCTTGTGCCCTAGGCAGATCAATGTAACACTGCTCCTCCAAAACCCACCCTAAGTTGAAAGTGCCCCTTTTACAATGGGAGATATATATAGAGTGTCAGAGTTTTCCTCTCTCCCGTGCTCCCCCCCCCCCCCCCCCCCCCCAGTGTTCAGGATCCCTGTGGCCCAAAATCTCCATACTGCACATAAGTCTTGGCCCCACCCTGGATCGCCCATGCCCCAACTGTTTTCTGCCATCTTATTTTTGATGCATGTACAGGTATGTACGTGCGATCTTCCCGGCTTCTTAAAATTCATGTTGCATGTGGCCCACATATACTTGAATAGGGAACACTTTTAAAATCTATTTGCAAGTATACATGATTGCAGCGGGATGAAATTCTCTGACTTTGTACATTTTTTTTAATGAAATTTAATTTCTGAAAATTTTAACTCCCTACTCCTTTCAGTGTTTGCTTCACATTTTAGAACACCCTGGAACTACCTCCGGCACATTTTCGTGCCAGTGAATGTGTCTTTTTCCACTTGTCATGATCTGTAAGTAAAATTCTCAGAAATCAAAGGTTATCATGTAATCTTATTAGTAATGATATGCAAGGTCCTGAGTTCACTTTCCTAGGGCAGTGGGTACAGTAGAGAGTAGTGTCTATAGTAGAATAAATAAAGGCAGGTATTTGTATAATATTTCATATGAGATGTGCAAGCATAGTAGAAATAGAGGAGAGAAGGGGCAAGGTGTGAAGAGTTAGAGCAGAGAAAAGTCTGTAAAGGTTTTTCTGTATCTGTGTTCTTGTTTACTGATTGCTTTTGAGGGTTTTAGCCTTTGATGGCAAAGGCTGTAAATAGCTGTTAATGGCTGTAAATAGCTCCTTATCTCTCTGTATTGTTTGACATGATTGCTTCAGTCTGACTGAGTTTCAGGTCAAGCAACTTTTAGAATTCAGTGTCTTAATAAAAAAGTACTTGCTTCCCAGAAAGAGATTTTTTTCTTGTGCAGTAATTTACTAAAGCATCTGTTTGGGCCTGATTAGATCAAGTTATGTATATATGTTCTATAAATCATATCATACAAGGTCCAACTTCAGTTATATTGTGGATATGTACAGTTCTGACAGACATTTATTTATTTATTTATTGGTTTATTGGTTTTATATACCGACATTCATCCAAGATATCACATCGGTTCACAGCATAACAAAAAACTTACGCATGTAGGGCGTTTTACATAGAACAGGCATGTGTAGAATGGACATCATAAACGGCAACTATAAGCGGCAACTGGGGAGAGAGGAGAACTATATACAGAAGAACTATGTACAGGGATTAAATGCATTGAACTGTGAAATTATATACATAACGGACAGTACAAAGGTTGCATATGCGACAAAAGTGGAATGCTGAAGTTAAGTGTGGTATGAATTGCTGATAGTATATCGGAAGGATATAATAATGAAAAGTCACAGAGCCACAATCTGTGATCATGTATATAGATTGTGCGAGCCTTTATACTTCTCTTTTGCATAACAATCTGCCTACAGCGGTTCCAAACTGTATTTTGATGTGAAAAATGTCATCAAATACATGTAAAACACTTTTAAAACATGAAAGAAAGACATTTTAATTTTTATTGTAAGTAGTTTTTTTTTTTCAAATATGCAGGGTCATTCATCAAAATGCATTATGGTGTTAACACGTTAACCCTATAACGTATGCAATAATAACTGTAGCGCATGGTGCAAATTCAAATTTTGGGAAGGGGTGGGATTAGGGAGGAGTTTGGGTGGGATTAATGAAAATGAGGGGCAATATTGCACCATGCAATAGTATAATGCATGCTATCGGATGGTTTTAATGTCGGCAATAACAACGTCTTTTTTCCTGGTGTTAGGCTGTGCGATATGACAGAAACGTCTGTAACGCAATTTGGGATAAATTTTTCGAATTGCTTTTCGGCCATTTCTGGGCTTGGCAGGAGTGGAGTAGAGAGAGGGAGAGCCTCTGGGGAGACCCTCACAGTGTGCAACTATTTATGTGCCTATAGGAGGGCCATCTAATAGCTCAAGGTGAGGTGTTGGTGGTGGTTTAGGGGCCAGTTTTTCATGCAGAGTGAGATGTACGAACAGTACACCTCGGTGAAGATTTTTGAGTAATTTGAAATGAGGAAAGTCTCACAAATATGAAATTTTGTATTATGTTATCTCACCCTAACTTGTTGGTACCTTGTTATAGAGTCCATAGATAGGCTCTCTCTCTCTCTCTCTCAGCGCAAGATGTGAAAAAGGAATTATTGCGGGGCATGAAAGGTTTACTGCACCAAGCAATACTACCAAGTCAAAGTCTGTGTTATCACATGGTGCGGTAATTCTAAAATTTCCATAAACACGCCCCTTTGTCTGAGTGCAGGCCTTATCCATGCATTATTATAGCATTTTGATGAATCTAGGATATAGGGCCTAAGCCATAGTTGCATATTTTTGTGCACTTGGCTGTTTTAGAGTGTCAGCCATGCCTGGGTGGCTGTCACTATACCACCAAAATGTTTGAATTAATAGAGAAAATGCAGAATTATTGTCTGAACTTAATACAGAGCATCAGTTTGTACTCCAAAACCATTTTTCTTTCAATTATGGAGCCCAAAACATACTGGCATAAAAACATGTCGACTACAGTACAAGGATGTAAAAACTGTTGGCAGTTCTAGTGCCTTTCTCAAAACTGAAAATTAATTCAGAATTCATTCCGCTCTCTTATAAATCTATAATTATCAGATTCATAAAAGGTCTAACTATTGTCCTAGCTCAACAGATGAAAGGGCTATTTAAATCTTTCATGACAGCAGAACTAAAACACCTTACTTGGAACATTTTATTTTTAATAGTATTTACTTCTGTCTGAAGAGTGAGCAAATTACAAGTCCTGATCTCAAATTTTCTACAACATAGTAGTTTTGAAAAACCTGCTTAAATTTCTACTGAAAGTAGTCTGTCCATTCCATTTTAATCAATCCATTATGTTGGCAACATATTTTCCAAAACCATACACCCTTAAAAGCGAGCAGACTCTTCATATTTTGGACTGTAGAGTTTATTATTCTATTTGAAGACAAGAAAATCATACAAAAAGTCTTCACAACTATTCATCATCATCTTCAACCCTGTCAAATAGGTCCAATCCACTTACCAATTTATGTATTTATTTATTTATCTTTATTTTTTTTTTGGGGGGGGAGGTTAGTTTTAGGGTAGTAGCAACTGCTGCTCCATGTGGACCACCCCCAATCCTTCTGTTAATAGTAGCCACAACTGCTACTTCATGAGGACCACCCCAAACTTTCTGCCAAGGGTAGTAGCAGGGCTTCCCCCCAAGCCTTCTGTTAAGGGTAGTAGTAACTGCTGCTTTGTGCAGGCCACCTTCAAATCTAAATAGAAACTATAGGTGTAAAAGAAAAAATTATCCCATTTCTTTATTTCATTCTCAAGCCACAAGGGATCCTCTGTGTTTGTTCCATGCCCTTTTGAATTCCATTACCATTCTCATCTTCACCACCTCTTCCAGGAGGGCATTATACACACACTCACAACCTTCCACCAGCCCTGAAGCCATATATACACACACACAGCCTTCCACCAGCCCTGAAGCCATATATACACACACACAGCCTTCCATCAGCCCTGAAGCCACACGTACACACACACAGCCTGCCGCCAGCCCTGAAGCCACACACGCACACACAGCCTGCCACTAGCCCTGATGCCATATATACATGCAGCCTGCCATCAGTCCTGAAACCCATACACATGCAGCCTGCCACCAGCCCTGAAGCCATATATATACACAGCCTGCCACTAACCATGAAGCCACATATATACATATATAGAGCCTGTCATCAGCCCTGAAGCCACAAACATACACACCCAGCTACCCCTTCATATCACACACATGCACACCTTGCCATCCCCTACCCTTTTCTTTATTCCCTCCACCCACATACAAAGACCCTACCACCTTCACCCTAGCCATATACACATTCTGCACAACCCAGCATGTAAAATTGATTTATGCTTTAATAATTTGAATCCACCTAAAAATGCACCAAAGATTTTAATTTGTTCCAAAAAAAACACCAATAAACGCTTGTTTCTGGTACGTCACAAAAACCCCTAATTGCATGAAAAATAATCCCCTAAATTTGCATTTTATAAATCCCTAGAATCAGAAGCCCTAGTTATAATTAATCAGAACAACATTTTCAAAATAAGGTGATAGTGAATTAAGTCAGACTACTGCAGTTTCCTTAGCCCATCTTTCACGCCTATTCCATAGAAGATATCTGCAAGGCTTCCACCTGGTCTTCTATCCATACTATCAATGGTCATTGCTTCACATCAAGGCAATAATTCTGGCCAAGTAGTTCTCAAGTGCTTATGTAATTTCTTCAACTCTCCCTCCATCCTCTAACTCAGTATGGGTTACATGTTCCACTATGAATATAGAAACTTGAAAGATATCCTCATGCAACTCTCAGCTTGTAAGCCCCATTTATGTGGATGCGGATGGTTGGATGCCATCACTCCTCATTTGTGGCTGATTTGTCCTGCTCTCTAATGGAGAACACCTGTTACAGGTAAGCAACTTTTGCTTTATCTGCAGATCAGACAGTTTTGTAAAAGGTCACATCTATATATAAAACATTGTTTTACCCAGAAGTCCCTTTGAAAATTACCATTCAGTATATAATTTTATTTTTTATATATTCAATAAAAAAGGAAACTTACTATACATGAACTCTGCTTGTATCTATTGTTTTACTTTAATATTTTCATGTGGTGCAATAGCAAATATATGCAGGGCCGTGGTGCAAGGGGACTTGGTGCCCTAGGCGAGCCTTCTCCCTTGTGCCCCCCCCCCCCCCCCGTTGCGCCGCCACCCCCCCCGGTCTTGGCCCCGATTCCTACCTCATTCTCGATCACGCCCGCTGACTGTGTGGTTTTCTGGGTCGCAAGCAAGTTGGGCACTGCTTGCGGCCCGCCAAATCTCCACTCCTCTTTGCCACCGCTTGCGGCCCCTTATGGCTCGCACCCAATGGCGCACCAAGGGTCTCCAGCGCCCGGGGGCTAATACATTTGTGTGCCTCTCCAGCATCCCACCCGTAATCCTTCTTGTACTAATGCTTAAGGTCACACAAAATCAGTGGAATCTCTAGACAGAAGAATTGGGGGGGGGGGGGGGGGGGGAAGCCAAAATGACATTTCTTCATCACATGGATCCTGCTTTAAAATTGGTTATAAAAAAAAAGTGTCTCTGCGTATAAAAAAAAAGGGTCTTCTGCGTATAAAAAAAAAGGGTCTTCTGCGTAATTTTAAAAAGCTGGCCAGTTTCACACTTCTAGTAAAACTACTATAAAATTATTTGATAGCCTCATTCAACTATTCTATATGGCTATGAAAGTGAAGTCTGGAATATATAGGAAGGGACAGAATGTCAATATAAATCCTGCACTTCCAGTTCTGTAACTCTGTGTATCCACTGAAATTCCCCCAAACAATGGAGCTTGGATGTTTCCCTTACAGCTCATCATACTAAAAGATATTTTCAACTTCTGGTGTCACCTCACAGTAACAGCAGCACGAACACCTTTCACTGTCAGACACATTGTGAACTAACACAAAACCCTTCAAAAAAGACACTCAAAATCTATATTGCAATCCTATCATAACATAACAGTAATAACACCAAGGACTCAAACAACAATAACCCTACCTGTGAATAAGCAAGGGTAAATATTACACTGGGTCCTAGAATACCAATACACCACCTACTGAGGAAACCCAATTGCTATAGATCCCTATACAGATACTACATGCTAGCAGAATCTCTCATCATGGTCACACACACAGAGCAGAGCCAGACCCTCACCAAATACAGAATACAAAATAAAGGAGCGCAAATTAGAAAAAACTGAAATGGAAACCCCAAGAAGCCAGACTCTGTGTATTAATAATGGAAAAATAGAACCACCATTCCTCATAAAACAATAAAATCAAGAAACATAAAGTATCAGTTATAATAGTAAAACCATACTAATAAAAGAATATTTTAAAACTACTGATAAACAGAATTTCTATTAATTAAAATCATATACATTTTTTACAATTTCCCAAACACCAATAAAATATTTCAAAACCGCACATATATCAAATAACACCCAATAATTAAAACTAATAAGGATTTTAAAAAGCCCCTGCTGTCCATGCATGGAAGCTCTTCATTTCCAGTCACCCTGATATTGTCGAGGATTAGGAGGTTATCCTCTCTTTCTCACACATACTCACATGTCCATTCTCTCTCACACATACACTGTCACAAACATACACACTCATACTCTTATACCCACCATAACCTCTCACTCTCACAGACACTGACACACTCTCATGTGTAAGACACTCTCTCCCCTAACACACACTCCCCCCCCCCCCCCCACACTCTTATGCCCCTGGATTTTCTCAAACACACTCATGCTCTCACTCTCACTGGCTCCCTCACATACCCACAAACACACACACACACAGGCAAGCTCCCAGTCATTCTCACACTGAACCCCAGGCAGGCACCAATTCATTCACACACACACACGCACCACACACAGGCAGGCACCTATTCTCACACATACAAACCCCAGGAAGACACCCATTCATTCTCATACACAAACACACACCTACACCCCCAGGCAGACTCCCATTCATACACATGCACACACTAAAGGCAGATCCCCTCTCTTTCTTTTGCCAGCAACCTCAGAGCCTCTCTCATTCCTCTGCTTCCACTGTCACTGCTGCTGTGTGGCTATTGGGGAGGGGCTGATTGCTGCTACTGGCACTGAAGCCCATTCTGCTGCCTCCTCTCTGCAGGCCCCATGGGCTTCCATTTCCTCCATGCTGATCTCCTACATTGTGAGATCCACATAGAGAAAGTGCTACTCTTGCACATTCCCAAAGATTACATGTGCCAATCAGTAAAAAGTAATTTTTTTTTGTTTTACTTTGCTGTCTGATCTTAGTTTTCTAATCGGTTGGTCACAGGATTTTTTTTACCACCGTCCCTTTCTTATTTTTTTGCCAATTCCTTTTATATTGTCTTTTTTCCTATTTCTTTTCTCTCCATCTGTCTTCTTCCCTCAAACACACAGTCAGGTTCTCATTCTCACATGCTTTCTCTCTCTCTCTCTCTCACACACACACAGGCTCTCACTCTCACATGCTCTCTCTCATACAATCATTCATACACAGTCTCTCTCTTGCACATGCTGTCTGACTCACAAACACAGAGGCTCTCACATGCTGTCTCTGCAAACATTCAGGTCCTCACTCCCACACACCGTCTCTCAACTCATCTCATACATGCACACACACACCCTCTACAGACCCTCAGCCTCTCTCTCACCTCTGGGTCTCCTCTTCACGGGTCGCCGCAGGATGGGCTCTGCAGCGGCCCTGGTCTTCTCGGGCCGCCCGCAATGTGGGATTCGTGGCGGCCCGTAAGCGCTCTTCCTCTTCTGCACGTGGCTGATGCTCCTCCTCCTTCCGGCACGAAGCTGGTGCTCCTCTTCCGGCACGCGGCTGATGCTCCTCTTCCGGCACGCGGCTGATGCTCCTCCTCCTTCCTGCCCGTGCAGCTCCGGCAACATTTTTCTTCCGGGTCCGCGGGGGCAGGAAGGAGGAGGAGTATTTGCAGGCTTAGAGCGACCTTTTTTTTTCAGGCCGTGGTGACGTGAGGTCCACCACTGCCCTGCCGATCTTCGGCGGCCGTATGAGCCTTCTTATCGGCCACCAGCAGCTCGGCGCCCCCTAATACTAGGTGCCCTAGGCGATCGCCTAGTGCTTCCACGGGCCCTGAATATATGCTTATTGAAGTAAGAGGATTGTCCCACCCTGATAAGCTAGTTTCTGTTGCTTTGGTTTCCATATCTTTACATATGTACTATGGTTGTAAACAAATGTTAGCCATAGAAGTGAGGCATAGTTGGCTCTAATACTTGCAGGCAAAATGACAAAAAGAATTATGGGAAAAAAAGATAAACAAAGGATAAAATATAAGGAATAATGAAATGTCTGTCAGCAAATAGCTCTGGGAATAATTAAGGTTTTAAATGTCTCTCTGGTTAACCCTTGACAGTGACCATTTAAAAATAATGGCCACTTACATATCTAAGATTAGAGCAGGATCAAATTGCTCTCATTTCAGAACTAGTGAAAACAAAAGTTCAAATGAAGAAATGATTACTTAGAATCAAGTAAGGTAGATTGTAGAAAAACGATGGCATTTGTCTGTTCACTACTGCTTCAAAATTCAAATGTTCTTTGTGCCTACATATCTGACAAAATGCTTTGGCTAGTCTAATCATAAAATACAAGATGCAATGAGAGTAAAATCTGTAAAGTCTGCCCCTTTTCATCTGAAGTTTGTGGTCACCCAAACTTTGAGCTCTAGTTTTAAGCATCTCGTGTAATTGCAGAATAGGAAGGTATCTTTTGAAAATATATCCTGTTCTATTGCCCATTTTATTTTGCAGTATGTCATCCTGAGAGGCAAGAAGAATTAAAACACATTTCTAACCAAAAAGATTGGTTGAACAGAAGTGTGGGGTTCTTTAGCTAGTCTTATGTGATAGTCTTTCCAATTAAATTCATGTAAACACAAGTTACCTGTGCTTTCAGTTAATTTTTAATATAGTTAGTATCTCCTATAGCTTATTTTTCCTTTTCATCTTTCAAAACAGCAGCTAGATCTAATTCTTTGTGTCCCTATGCTGCTGCTACTTTAACTCAATTAGGGATTAATGAAATTGCTGATATGAGTGGTTACCAGAAAAAAAAATCCAATTTACATAAAAATGTTAATGATATGCATTACAATACTGCAGCTTTTTGTTTTACAAAATTTTCATTTTTAAGCTCTAGTACTATTTTTAATGTAGAGATTTTACATTTTTCAAGCCTAATAGAGTTAGAGAGTTTATCTTCGTGCCTAAAGGCTTTTTTGGCTCGCTTTCTGCTTGACTTGTAAGTGACCTATCTAGGACAGCAGACACTGGACCACCAGTGACTTTTGGCAAGTCTTGGGGGACCCTCCTGACCCCCACAAGACTTGCCAAAAGTCCAGCGGGGGTCCGGGAGCAACCTCCTGCACTCCGGCCGTCAGATGCCAGTACTCAAAATGGCGCCAATCACCTTTGCCCTCCCTGTGTCACAGGGGCTACCGGTGCCATTGGTCAGCCATATGTCACGGTCGGCCATTGGTCAGCCATATGTCACGGTCAACCCCTGTGACATAGTGAGGGCAAAGGCGATCGGCGCCATTTTGAGTATTGGCATCTGACGGCCAGAGTGCAGGAGGTCACTCCCAGACCCCAGCTGGACTTTTGGCAAGTCTTGTGGGGGTCAGGAGGGTCCCCCAAGATTTGCCAAAAGTCCCTGGTGGTCCAGCGGGGGACCGGGATCGACCTCCTGCACTTGGACCATCGGCTGCCAGTAATCAAAATGGCGCCAATAACCTTTGCCCATACTATGTCACAGGGGCTACCGGTGCCATTGGTCAGCCCCTGTCACATGGTAGGAGCACATGATGGCACCGATGGCCATGTGACAGGGGCTGACCAATGGCACCAGTAGCCCCTGTGACATAGTAGGTCAAAGGCTATCGGCGCCATTTTGAAACAGGGCACCGAGGGGGTGAGTGCAGGGGATGGCTCCCGGACCCCCCGCTGGACCACCAGGGAGTTTTGGTAAGTCTTGGGGGGGTCAGGAGGGTGGGGGGTTGTAGTTAAATTAATCGACGTATTAACGTATTGGGGCACCATACGGCCGAATGCAACGTATCTGCCTCCCGACGAATCCGAATCCCGAATGCAACGTATGGTGTCCCTCTGCACATCCCTATTGAATATCCCAGCTAAGTTAGCCGGATATGTTTATCTGGCTAATATTCCTAGAGGATAAGTTCTGAATATGGATCTCAATGTGTTATAGAGAGGGCCAATATTTAAAAAAATAAAACCTGAGCCCCTAAATTAGGAACTGATTTTCAACTAAACTTAGAGCGCTAACAACTGAATTTTTAAAGCATTTCTCATGCTAAGAGGCCATTATACGTGTGTATGTGGGCTGTGCATGAGTAACACGGGTTTTAAAAGCCACTAATTATGTGTATATATGTGCATGCGCAAGATAAAAAAAAAAAAGAGGTGGAAAAGGAGCTTGTTATGGGCATTCCGGGGTGGAGCCAACAGTTATGCGCATAAAACTGTATTTTAAAACCGGAGGCCGCAGCAAGTGGCAGCCTGTTAGCTGCATATATTTACTGCTGCTCCTGATAAGGAGTATGTCTGCAGAAATCACGTTTTTAGGCCTAATATTACAGGGTGAGGGGTCCTTGTCAACTGAGGTAGAGCAGGATGAAGAGCCAGAGGGGTGTTAATGACCTTGACATTGAAGTGATGGGAATTATGCTAAATTAATTGGACAGATAAGCAGACTGGATAGCCTATATGGTCTCTTTCTGCTGTCATGTTTCTAATATAACTTAAATATGAAAACCACATCTTAGTCTACTTCCTGCAAGTCTAATTTGAAAAATATTTCATGGAGTCCTATATTTTTTTTTTATCATCAGTTTATATATTATAATCCTATACAGGCAAGAATAAATCTCACACTGAGAAAAATTGGAAAAAAAAATCAAAATTAATTTTGCAGGAGTAAAATGACCAATAAAGGCATGCTTTATTTTGATTATTAACCCAAATCACTATAAGGAATATTTATAAACTCCCACTGCATAGCAGCTATTCCAGCTTTTAATAGGAGCCTAACAAGGCAGACTTACACATATTAAGGCTTCTTACTTGCTCAAATGTTCCTATTTAAGCTGGATCGACTTAAGTAACTAATTGACAAAGTACTGAGAGGACAGTAATCAAAGCTTTTTACATGGATAAAAGCATGTTTACCCATGTAAAAATGTGTTTTGATTATTGCTTCCTCTCTCCCATTTGTACGAGCGTTGTATGCATCAGCTGTATTTTCAAAGAGAAACTATATTCCTGTGGGAGTGAAAGTTCCCTGTGGGGTTTTAAACTTGCCTTCTAGGCTTGTAAGTGCACTCACTTTATAACTAAAAGCACTGATAAATGTATTCAAATTGCATTATTGTTTCCAATCAAAAAAAACATTTCCAGAATCAACTGTATTAACAGAACATTATAAAATGCCAAAAAAAAAAAAAGAATTGTCACCAAAAGTATATATTTCCATAATTACCTAAGTGTTCATTTGAAAACAGTTTCTTGATGTGTATGATTTTCAATAAATACAGAATGGTTGCCTATTTAAAGAATTCCCTGTTCTTTTACTGCAAAATCAAGCTGTGCAAATCCCTTCCAGGCAGTTTTAAAAATGTATTTGCTAGTTTCCAATGCAGTATTACAAACCAAGCATACTTACATAAAATTATAAGATGATATTCTTTTGCCTAAACTGAAGAACCATTTTTTATTTTAGAATCCTCCAATGCTTCTTTGTTGACCAATGCAGAAAAAATAGCTACAATTACAACCACACATACCCCTCAGCAGATATCACAGGAGGCCAGGTAAATAAATTTGATGTTGGGAAATACGCTTGCACTTTGTTGAAACAAAATGCCTGCCTTGTGAAGGCTGTGGTGTGGACAAGTTGGGGTACTACTGTTGGTAATGGCATAACCCGTTTAGAACTTAATGGGTCAGTCTTGCTATGGGCATGGAATGTAAAATAGTATTTTGAAACCTGTTAAGTTTGTGTTTCTTAGCAATGTGCCTATCATTCTTAGACTTTTCTAACAACTGTGCAAGGGATGCATTTCATGGTCTCATAACATGGACTGATGTTCTAGATAAGAAAAGACTGATTTCCTAGACTGTAGACAGATGGACTCAGGACCAGTGGGTTTATGCTCCTCTGCCAGCAGATGGAGACAGAGCATGCTGACTTCACAGTATATATAACCCTGCTGTGACCCCAGCCTACCAGTGTTCTTTGTCTCCAGCAGGTGGTGGATGTGCATCTCCCAATGGGGATTGCTTTGAGCTTTTTGAAAGGAGAAATTTGAAATTCTAAATTCAGGGAAAAAAGCCCCTCTCTCCTGAGGTGAAGCCTAAAGCTCCCTCCTCCAATTGAGAATTCCTGAGGCGATTTCTGTAGTCCCTCAGAGGTGTGCCTTGGTCCAGTAGCTGGGTTTCCTAGCGTGGACTTAGCTGCTAATTCAGCTGAAAGGCAGAAGGTTCAGGAGGCCGAGTGTGGCAGTGGCAGCAGATGCCCTCTCTCCCAGCAGCCAGAGAGGAGTTCAAGCTTCAAAGGTTCCTCAGACAGAGGGCTTTGGTTCCATTGCCCACATCTCAAGAAAGTAAGGGGCGATATTCCATTTATTTTGTTGTGCCCAAGAAGGAGGGCTCCTTTTGGTCCCATCTTGGATCTCAAAAGGGTTAACCGTCACTTGAAGGTGACTCATTTTCGAATGGAAACCTTATGCTCTGTAATAATGGCAGTGCTGTCAGGAGAATTTCTGTCCTCCTTGGATCTGTCAGAGGTTTACCTTCATATTCCCATCCTATTGGAACACCAACGCTTTCTACGCTTTGCAGTGTTGGGGCACCATTATCAGTTTTGGACGCTGCCTTTTGGACTTGCCATCTCTCCCAGAACATTTTCCAAGATTATGGTGGTTGTAGTGGTGGCCTTGCAAAAAGAAGGAATCCTGGTGCACCCGTATTTAGACAACTGGCTGATTCGAACCAAGTCTCAGGAAGAGAGCCACCTGGTGACACACAAGGTGATCTCCGTATTGCAGGAGCTCAGTTGGGTGGTGAACCTGACCAAGAGCAATCTTCAACCATCCCAGTCATTGGAGTATCTGAGGGTCTGGTTAGACATGGTACAGGACAGAGTTTTTCTACCGGAAGTTCGGATCCAGAGATTGATGTCTCAAGTGGTCAGTTGATGAACACCATACGCCCGACGGTGTGGTCCTACCTACAGGTATTTGGTTTGATCCTACCTACAGGTACTCTGTTTGATAGCAGCTACCCTCGAAGTGGTGCCATGGGCAAGGCACATATGCGTCCTCTTCAGCACTGTCTGCTATCTTGTTAGAACCCGCAATCTCAGGATTATGCATTTCGGCTCCACTTGCCAATGGAAATCTGCTCCTGCCTCCAGTGGTGGTTGCAGGAGGATCATCTGAGAAAGGGAGTTCCCTTGTCCTCTCCTGCATGGTTGGTACTCACAACAGATTTTTATTTATTTATTCAGGTGTTTTTTATACCATCGTTCCAAGGTAAGATTGCAACGGTTTACAAAGTCATCATTCAGTTTCTGCAAGTCTCCATGGTTGTGGGACTCACTGTCTGGAGTTAACAGCCCAGGGGCGCTGGAATGCCGAAGAGTCCTGCTCAAACATCGGTCGCCTGGAGACCCGGGTGGTATGGCTGGCATGCTTGCAGTTCAGCCTTAGGCTGCGGAATCAAGCGGTTCATGTGCTGTCAGACAATGCAACGACAGTGGCCTATATCAATCGCCAGGGAGGAATCAACAGCCAGCAAGTGTTTCAGGAAATGGAATGGGCGGAAGGTCATCTGCAGATGATCCCGGCCTCTCACATTGCAGGAAAAGACAATGTAATAGTGGACTTTCTCAGCAGGGGAGAGTCTGGACCCAGGAGAGTGGGTGTTGTCAGCCGAGGTGTTTCAGCTGATTGTGGATCGCTGGTGCCTTCCATTCCTAGGCTTGTTCATGACTTCTTGAAATGCGAAGGTTCCTCGCTTCTACAGTCGCAGGAGAGATCCGTGGTCTCTGGGAATTGATGCTCTCATACAGGTCTGGCCGGAAGACAGATTGCTTTATGCCTTTCCTCCATAGCCCTTGCTGGGCTGGATAATTCTCAAGATTGAAGGTCACAAGGGACCTAGCATTCCTGGTGGCACCAGACTGGCCCAGGCATCCATGATATGCGGATTTGTGATGACTCCTGGTGGAGGCCTCACTTCATCTTCTGCAACACATGGATCTGCTTCAGCACGGACCGGTTCTTCACGAGGATCTGACTCGATTTTGTCTTACTATTTGGCCCTTGACAGGGATCACCTGTTAAAGCATGGTTATTCCTCTGTGGTGATTGCCACTTTACTCCGCACTCGCAAGTTCTCCACTTCCTTGGCTTATGGGCGGGTTTGGAGAGTTTGAGGCTTGGTGTGAGGAGCTGGGTGTTCTTCCCCGTTCAGTTAAGATCCCTCTCATTCTGGATTTTTTGCATGATTGATTGAATAAAGGCTTGACCCTTAATTCCTTGAAGGTGCAGGTTGTGGCTCTAGTGTGTTTCAGAGGCCTGGTGAATGGTGTTTCCTTGTCATCTCATCCTGATGTGGCCCATTTTTTGAAAGGAGTGAAGCACCTTAGGTCTCCCTTGTGGTTACCAGTTCCATTGTGGAGGCTTAATTTGGTACTGGATATTTTGGTGGGCCCTACGTTCCTACCACTGCGTAGCCTTTCCCTACAGTTGTTGACTTTGGTGGCTATATGTTCTACATGTTGGATTTCTGAGCTGCAGGCATTGTGTTGCTGGGAGTCATTCCTTCGAGTGACTCCAGGGGTGTGTTACAGCTGCATACTGTTCCATCCTTCCTATCCAAGGTAGTCTTGGACTTTCATTTGAATCAGTCTGTCTTCTTGCCATCCCAGGATAAGGTCAGAGATGCGGAGGAGTTTCACTTTTGCACTCCTTGGATGTTAAGCTTCTTGTCTTGCGGTACCTGGAGGTCTCTCTTTGAAAGACAGATCACCTGTTTGTTCTCCATGGTTGGGAGTAAGCAGGGCACTTCGGCTTCGCGGACTACGATAGCTCGTTCGATTAAGGAAGTGGTCCTGGCCACATATGTAGATGTTGGAAAGCCGTTGCCTACTTAGGTTAGGGTTCATTCCACTAGGGCTCAGACAGTGTCATGGGTGGAGGTCAGTCTGTTGTCTCCCGTCGATATCTGCTGAGCTGCGACGTGGTCCTCCTTACATACTTTTTTCAGGTTTTATCATCTGGATGTGCAGACCTGGGAGGATGCAGCCTTTGCACATGTGTTGACTGGACCACGGGCAGCCTCCCATCCAGTTGGGGAGTAGCTTTGGTACATCACACTGTTCTTGAGTCCATCTGTCTACATGCTAGGAAATGAAGAAATTACTTACCTAATAATTTTGTTTTCCTTAGTATAGACAGATGGACTCAGCTTCCCGCCCTCGGCTGCCACATGAGTATGTTAATAGTCCTCCTCTGGGGCTCTGGGTCCCAAGGGATTACTGGTAAGTGTTCATCCAGTCCCCTAGCTTGGGGTACCTAGAATCTTATGTGAGTTCAGTGTTTATGGTTGGTTGAGTACTGTTCTGGTTACCTGTTTTTAATCAAGTTTTTTGCAAGTCTGTCCACAGTTGCTTTTGAAGAGAATACTAGCAGACTGGGGTCACTGCAGGGTTATATATACTGCAACGTCAGCTTGCTCCGTCTCCTGCTGGCAGGGGAGCATAAACCCAATGGTCCTAAGTCCATCTGTCTACACTAAGGAAAACAAAATTATCAGGTAAGTAATTTCTCCATTAACAACAACTTGTAAAACGGAGTTTTCCATGCAACATATCCAGACATCAGATATATCTGATAGTGCTCAATTAAAAGTTGCTACTTCTCAGTTTAATCTCACCTGCCTTAAATCCCCTGATTTTCTAGTGAATAAACCTTTTAAGAGGGCATGTCTCAACCACACACATCACTGGAATCAGCCTTATTGTTATTGTTATTATCATCATTTGTATAGCACACACCAGATGTAAGTAACACTGTACAGGACACACAGAGCTGAATTTTCAAAGCCATTTATATGTATAAAACTATGTTTTATGTAAGTAAATTGCTGCTATAAAATAACCTGGGGCTCAGTGCACATAAAAGTATGCACGGAACCCAGTTTTGCACATACTTTTATCTGAACTGGAGTGAAGCGTTCTGGAGAAGTGAAGTTGGAACTTCCATGCATATTTTTTTAGTTTTAAAAGTGTACGTATGAGTTAACCTGTACATGTTATATCCTTTGAAGAGGAGATGTAACTTTGGGCAAGTTATTTTTGTTCGTACTAGACCAATTATGAATTTTCAAATCGAACTAATGTGCACAAGTTCGCTTTGAAAATTCAGGGCAAAGTCTGTGTGTAAAATGTACACATAGACTTTACTCAACTGTGCAGTAACAGTATAATACTACACTTTTTAATGGATAATCCATGTTCCTTGGAGCTTACACTCTAGTCAAGATGGACAGATGCCCAACACAAAACAAGAAGCTTTGAGTTAACACAGTGTCATGAACTGGTAGGCTGGAGTCAAGGAGCACTCCCACAGAGGCAGTACAGGACGGGACTGGAGCTGGTCTTCTGCCTAACCAACCCCATCCACCACCAGTTGAACCAAGGGCTGTTGCTAGCTTTTTTGCTGCTCTGTGCAAACAATTACTGTGCTGCCCTACCCCCACATCATTCAGTCTCTGTCCCGTACCCATCAAGAAAAGCCCAGATCCCTCCAGCAATTTATATTTTTAAAAACTGGCACCCCCCCCCCAAAACAGAACCCATGGTCAAGGGAAGGGTATTAGGTACCCCAAGCAAACCTTATAGCCTTGTGCGCACACACACAATTCAATAATTCAATTATGCACTTGTATCAGATTTTACATGAAAAAAGAACATTCAAAAGTACAGTCTTGTGAGGCAACAATATCACTTACAATATGCATATTATATTTAGATGCACTGCTGATGTGCCAACCAGAAAATCCTGCAAAAAAGACACTTGAAACTCCTTTGGAATTACATTTTTTGTAATAGTTTATAGTTTATTACTTTTTTATATACCGATGTATCAGAAATCCATCACATCGGTTTACAATAAATAAACCTAAAACAATGAGTATAAGACAATCAATAGATATTAACAATTAAGAGAACAATTCCTAATTCTAAAACAGAACTAAAATTATCAAGACAATATAAAATAAGTACTAATATCAATAAAATACATTGATTTGGCTAAGAGCAATGAATATCGAAACAATCATCTTAAAAAGTGTATTATGCTAAATTAAAAACATAGCAAAACTAAAACATTAATTAGGACTTGTGTAAGCACAGTTAAAAAGCCAGGTTTTTAGATCTGCTTTACATTTTTTTATGTATGCTGGGTGTGGGCTTGGCCCTCAGAAAGCCATAAATAAACAGAATTACCATTATAACATAGCATACCTCCCATACCAAAACAACCCTAACTGCCAGCACTCAAACAGTAACAACCTTATCTATGAAAAGGTAGCACTGCATATATTACACAAGGCCCTAGAACACTAATACACATCTTATTAGTAAACAGAACAAATCAGACTGCTATAGATCACTACAGATAAATTATATAGTAGCAGAATGCCTCACCTCGGTCACATATGGAGAACACAGACAGATCCTGACCAAATACAGAATAAAGAGACCAGAAAGTATAAATAGAAACATGCTGGGAAGAACTGAACTGGAACCCACAACAAGCCAGCAGAGCAACAATGAATGGAAAAACAGAACCATTCACTGAAGCAGGGGTGTGTTAGGTAAAGTACAACATCTACAGGCACAAGAGCCATACTGAAGCAGCAAAAGTTGTTTTAATTCAATTAACGCAATTATCAGGCAGACGTATCTTAGATATTAGAACAGTAAAGCACATCAATGTATCAGCATTGTAAGTCCCCCCACACTGGCCATGTTTTGCACTGGCTGCATCAGGAGGGACAGAACAGGAGATCAAAAGGATCTTCAGCAATACGAAAACAAATCTTCGTTTGTGTAATCAGACATGCAAAGTTACAGAAGTCACCATTTGTGTGGTCAGGGAAACAAAGTAGCAGAAATCTATATTACACAAACGGAGATTTGTTTTCATATTGTTGAAGATCCTTTTGATCTCCTGTTCTGTCCCTCCTGATGCAGCCAGTGCAAACCACAGCCCAAAATGCTGATACATTGATGTGCTTTACTGCTCTAATATCCAAGATTTGTCTGCAGATAATTATGTTAATTGAATTAAAACAACATTTGCTATATCAGTATGGCTCTTGTGCCTGTTGATGTTGTATCTTACCTAACATATCCTTGTTTCAGAGGATTTATCCTGTTGATGTGTTTTTGATCTCCACTTTGCCCGTAATGTTCATAAAACATTAAAAATAAAATCAAGAAATATAAAACATCATTCATTATAGTAAAATAGTCATAAAATAAATAAATATTTCAAACCAGTTAACAAATAGAATATCCAAAATTTCCCAAACACCAATAAAAACATCTAATGAATAAACATAATCCAATAATTAAAATATTTTCTAATATTTCCCAAAAAACAAAATATTTCAAAACAGTAGAAACATCAAATTACACCCATTAATTAAAACTAATAAGGATTAAAAAATCTCCTGTTCTTCATACTTCAGATCTTTTGATTTCCAGTCACCTTGAGATTGTCATGAATTGGGGAGATAGGGCCACCCAAACTTTATCTTCACATATATTTATTTTATTTATTTATTTAACTTCTTTTACTATACCGACACTCAAGACCAGGTCTTATCGTACCGGTTTACATTAAAACATGGGGAAACCAATTAACGTATAAGTAGAAATGAGAAGTTACATTAAAACAGGGAGAGTAATAACATGGATGTCGGAAGATAGGACAGAATTAAACAATAACAGAAATGGGAGATCAAGAATCAACCAATAAGTTAACAAAATTACAAACTATAAATTAACATAAAACAATAAATTAGTTTTATGTTTATGTGTATATAAACTAGTTTATGTGTATATAAATTAGTTTTATGTTTATGTGTATATGTTTATGTGTATATAAACATAAAACAATAAATTAGTTTTATGTTTATATACACACACACACACACATACATTCTCTCAAACACTCCATTTCTTATATACGTGTCTATGTTTCCACATACACTTGCTCTCTCTCCCTCACAGATGCATGTGTGTGTGAGCATGCCTGTGAGAACATTTTATGTGGCACAGTTGCACACAGGCCCTCGCACAAACACACACAGAAGCACACAGGTTCTCACACACGGGGAGGCAGATTTTATAAATTTGCGCAAGCGCGTACTTTTGTTCACGCACCAGGCGCGAACAAAAGTACGCTGGATTTTATAAGATACGCGCGTATCTTATAAAATCCGGGGTCGGCGTGTGCAAGGGGGTGCACATTTGTGCAACCTGCGCGTGCCGAGCCTGGCGCGCGCTGAATGTTCCCTCCGAGGCCGCTCCTTCCCCTACCTAACCCACCCCCCCAACCCTATCTAACCCCCCCTACCTTTTGTTGGCAGATTTACGCCTGCTGAAAGCAGACGTAAATCTGCATGCGCCAGCAGGCTGCTGGCACGCCATCACCCGACCCGGGGGCTGGTCCGGAGGCCTGGACCACGCCCCTGGGCCGGCGCCACGCCCCTGGTCCCACCCCGAACCGCCCCCTGACCCCGGACATGCCCCCGGACACGCCCCCTCCCCCACCCCTTTTACGAAGCCCCGGGACTTACACGCATCCTGGGGCTGTGCGCGCGCCGGTGGCCTATGCAAAATAGGCGCGCCGGCACGCAAGGGCCCTGCGCGCGTAAATCCAGCAGGATTTATGCGCGCAGGGCATTTAAAATCCGGCCCAGAGTGTATGGCATACAGATACAATACATAGACAAGCATTCAAGCCCTCACATACACACAAGCAAACACATGAACATAAGCTCTGATACAAGACACACACACAAGCTCTTACCCAGAAATATGCACACAGGTTCTCACTCACACATGGCTTCCTTTCTCCAGTCCACGGTGGAATGGGCTCCACTTCAGCCCTCTCCATTGTCCTCTTCACTCCAAGCCATGGTGGAATGAGCTCCACCATGGATCCGCAGACTATTTCCTTCAGCCCCACTGGTCTTTCTGCGAAGGAGGGGGGCGGGAGCCAGAAAGCTGTGAGTGCATGTGTGCAGCTTAAAGGGGAAACTGCTGCAGCCTTTCCTCATTTTTGGCCACTGGCAGATTGGGCTCTGCCAGCAGCCCACCTTGCTGCAAACTTTTCTCATTTTTGGCCGCCGGCAGCCCCACATCCTCTCCTGCTGCAGGCACTGTCCACAGGTGTGCCACCCTGTGTAAATGCACGGTGTGCACACCTAGTCACGCCTGGCCTGATTGAACCCTTGGGTTCTGGGAGCCAGTAGGACTTGTCTTTTGTGGAACATCAGGACACGGGTGGGAAGCTGAGGCCCGGCATGGCCTGAATAAGGCAAAGCAAGGCAGGGCTGGAAGCTGAGGGCAGGCACTGGCTGAGAGCTGGATGCAGGTACTCGCTAAGAGCTGGATACAGGTATTAGCTAGGGCTTAATAGAGAGCACAACCTGGGGCTGGATCTGAGGCAAAGGACAAGAAACTGCTGCAATAGCCAAGGGACTGAACTGGACTGGACTGGACAAGGACAGGACTGGATTAGAAAGGTAACAGGGAACAAGAAAGCCCAACAGGGCATGAGACTGGATCAGGTAATCCTAGTAGGTCCGGAGGTCATAAGGTAAGACACAAAATCCCAGGAGAGCACAGAGCCAAGGCAGTGAGGACTGAGAGGTATCAGAGCAAGGCCAGAGGCCACAAGGCAAGGAAAAAGCAGAAGGCCTGGATAAGCTGCAAAGCAGAAGACCCAGAAGGCCGCAAGGATAGGCAAGGTAAGAGTGGCCAGGTCAGAGACACAAGTTGACGCAATGAAGAGGCATTGAGCAGGCTGAGTTGTAGGGTGGAGGCTTGGGCATAGTAGGATCAGTGAGGAGATAACTGGCAAAGTAATGAGCAAGGCTTGCTGAGGACTTCTGGTGGAGGGAAGACTGCACAGTGGACTGAACATTGGCAGGCGAAACCGTGACACCAAGCGAGGACAGCTAATTGTGTTGGACAGTTCAGTTTTTTCTAATGTATAAAACCATGATTTGTGGTCATACAAATAGTCTAAATATCAGAGAAAATCGTCAGCAATTAATTTATTTCAGTCAGTAGTGTAAAAGATAATATTTGCTTTATGAAGTATGTTCACAATCTGAGCATGTTTAAAAAAAAAAAAAAAAAAAAAAGCAATTTTTGTGATATTTTATAAAGTTCTGTCTCATGTATATGCATACAGCAATGGGTCTCTCACAACTCACCAATTAAGCTCTTTTAAGTAGGTGACCATAATTTGGTGATCCTTATTAAGCTGAAGATTTCATGTTGGCCAACCAGATAGTATCATTGTAATTTGTTTTGTGAGAATAGTATGCTATATTGCTTGATGTTCATTGTTGCAAGAATCATATTATGATGATCTGTTATGTTGCTATAAAATGCATTGACAGTAAAAACAATTGCACATTTTGATCTGGCACCTACGTTTTTCAATTTCCATGAGATGCTTATATTTTCATTTGCACAGAAACAACACAAAACCAAAGCAAGAAGTCCAATTTGATTTCAAACCTCCACAGACAACACAGGTAAATAAGTTCTCATGATTATTTATTTCTGTGATTATTTAGATTTCTATTTCCAGTGGAAAATTGTAATTTGCACTGTCATCGGTGTATATTGTAAGCAAATGGCAATATAATTGAAATAAAGTCAAAATTTTATTCAATTCTTTAAAGATTTGATGTATGATTTTATTGTCAATTGACAGGAAGAGTTATGTTGTTGACATTGATTCTCTCTGACATTGCTGTTGCCCACATAATTTTGTTGCTTACTTCAATTTCCTTGCTAGTGTATGTCTTCTGCAGACTTGCCATATAAACGGAGTTATATTGCTGTTTTCCTACAGAACATACTAGCAGGTCTGCTTTAAATTCTCCTTAAATGATTTTCCTCAGCCAAGCTGTGTTGTAAAGTATTTGTCCAGCTTGCGTCTTTAGAATGCTGCTCAGTGCTTTCCTTCCTAACATGTAATAATGTCATTGCCTGTGATAAATGCATTATAACAACTAAAACTACTGCAGAAGGAACAAAGATTGCTGATGTCTTGTGGCAGCAATAATTTATGCATATTTTGCTTGTGAATGTTTTCAGAGATAGTTGGCTTTCCAAGGATATATGCATGAGCATAATAATGTAAGAATTGCTGTACTGGGTCAGACCAAGAGTCCACCTGTAAGGGTGCTTTGAGAAGGTTTTTCTATGAGGGCAAACTAGTTTGGTGAAGAAGAAATAGAGATGATCACAGCACAATAAAAGTGCACTGATCAGACTTGTAGAAATAGCAAAGGCTATTGAAATACTAAAAAAAAATATATTAAATGTTAAAAAGTATGTTAAAGAGCAGCACTGAGTTTCATTTCTGCCTCTGGACTCAGTTTACAACAGGGGTCGGGAACCTATGGCTCGCGAGCCAGATGTGGCTCTTTTGATGGCTCGCAGACAAATCTTTAATAAAAAAAAAAAAAGTAAAAATCTAACAAGCCCCCCCAAGACCTCCAAAATTAATTTACTACAACCCCTCACCCTCCTGACACCCCCAAGACCTGCCAAACGTCCCTGGTGGTCCAGCGGGGGTCCGGGAGCGATGATCTGGACTTGGGCTGTCGGCTGTCAATAGTCAAAATGGCGCCGATGGCTCTTTGCCCTCACTATGTCACTGTGGTCGACCAATGGCGGCGGTAGCCCCTGTGACATAGTAAGGGCAAAGGGCCATCGGCTGCCGGTAATCAAAATGGCGTCAACGGACCTTTGCCCTTACTATGTCACAAGGGCTACCGCTGCCATTGGTCGACCCCTGTGACATAGTGAGGGCAAAGGGCTGTCGGTGCCATTTTGACTACTGGCAGCCGACAGCCCAAGTCCAGGAGATCGCTCCCGGACCGCTCCTGGACCCCCACTAGACCACCAGGGACTTTTGGCAGGTCTTGTGGGGGGTCAGGAGGGTGGGGGTTGTAGTAAATTAGTTTTGGAGGTCTTGGGGGGCGTCAGGAGGGTGGAGGGTTGTAGTAAATTAATTTTGGAGGTCTTGGGGGCGTCAGGAGGGTGGGGGTTTTGTTAGATTTTTACTTTTTTATTAAAGATTTGTCTGCTAGCCAGATGCAGCCATCAAAAGAGCCACATCTGGCTCACGAGCCATAGGTTCCCGACCCCCAACACATATACAAATACTTTACAACACATATACTATATATATATATATATACTATATATATAGTATATATATACATAGTATATATATATATATATATACTATATGTATATAGTATATAGTATATATATAGTATATGTTATATAGTATAGTAATGTTAAGTACACAGAACTTTTAGAAAATAGCTATCACTGATATTTAACCTTACATCTCATGACTTACAATATCACACCAAAAATTATATCTCCAAACATTATAAACAAGGCTATCCGATAAAACTTGACTTTCCCAAAGTTACCTATCCCTCTTACCCGGTCGAAACAATTGACAGAACCTGTTAAAATGGTAAATGTTTAAATGTTAATTTGTTACAATTAATTGTAATAAGTATTGTTGTTTGTCTCAGTTACCACTAAATGCTTAATGTCAAATGTAATTGGTTGTTATAGATGTAAACCGGGGTGAAGGCATCCAGCCATACCTCGGTATATAAAAAACCTTTAAATAAAATAAATAAAAAATAATAAATATAGTGCATGCTTAAAAGCATGTTTAAGGACTTTGTGAGGATATCCGTGGTGGAGGAAATTAGGGTACATATGTTTAGCTTGAGAGACAAATTCATCCCTGGTGGAGCAAAGTCTGCATAAACAGAAAAATTGGCCTACTGGGATGTTGTCCCTGAGCGATCGCTGAGGACAACTAGTATAGGATATAGTAATGTATTCTTATCAGTTGGCTTTTTAAAAAATTGTAGTAAAAAAAGAACCATCCCTAATAGAAACCCGGATGTCAAGAAAAGAGATATTACAATGATCAATTTGAACAAAAAGTCTCAGGTTGGGATTGTAAGAATTGAACCAATCGAAGAATACGTAAAATTGAATATCTATGCCAAGCCAGATCAAAAACATATAATCAATGTATCAGTACCAAGATAAAATAAAGTGCCCAAAAATGTGAAGAATAAAGAAATTGTGTTTTGAATTTTGAGACATAAAGGCATGCAATATTGGGGGCCATAAGATTTAAGTCAATTGGAATTTGTATGCCACTTCTGAAAATGAAATGCATTAATAATAAATGTTTCGTTATTCATATATTATTGTTCTTTTAGCAATTACAACCTGTCTCATCTCACCTTTTAACCATGCCAATGGTCATTTAGCCCTTCCTTTGGCTTTTCTAATGCGTGGAATACATCTGGTCTGAGCTTCCAAGATGGTATTTTTAAACAAGGTCCATGCCTGATATAAACTTTTAACCATTACAGCTGCTTCTTTCAGTTTTTTCCTAACCATTTACCTCATTTTTATCATAGTTACCCTTTTGAAAGTTAAATGCTATAGCAATAGATTTCTTTAGTATCCTCCTAGTTGTTAAGTCAGATTTGATCGTTGTGATCACTGTTGCCAAGTGACTCTTGCACCAAATCCTGTATTCCACTAAGGACTAGGTCTAAAATAGTTTCCCCTTTTGTTGGTTCTTGTACCAGCTGTTTCATGAAGCAGTCATTTATTTCATCTAGAAACATTACTTCTCTAGCATGTCATTATGATACATTCACCCAGTCAATATTGAGGTAATTGAAATCACCCGTTATTACTGTGCTGCTGATTTTGTTAGTTTCCCTAATTCCTTTTAGCATTTCATTGTCTGTCTGTTTATTCTGGCCAGGTGGATGGTAAAACATCCCAACTGCTATCCTATTCCTCTTCTCACATGGAATTTCTATCCATAAAGATTCAACATTACATTTTGTTTCCTGCAGAACATATATCCTATTTGAATCAATGCCCTCTTTAATATATAGTGCCATCGCTTCAATAGTTTGCTCCATCATATCATTTTGATATAAATTATACCTTGGTATCAATGTCCCCATTGGTTATCCTCCTTCCTCCAGGTCTCTGAGGTACCAATTATATCTACCTGTTCATTCAGTGCTATACACTCTAACTCTCCCAATTTATTTTTTATACTTCTAGCATTTGTATACAGTATGGTTTTTGTATGTATTAATAACCTGTTTATCAGTTGGCAGAAGTAATTTGGAATATTTCTGCTCTGTTTGCTTTTTACTTAAAGGTCTACTTTAGCATTTATTGCAACCTCTCTACTGGGATGCCCCAGTTTGTCTGTTCTGTTAGTATCTTTCTGAACCATGCATTACTGAACGACTGTGTTTTCCCCCTTCATTAAAGCAATAGTTGCCAGAAATATTGTAGCTTCTGTCATCTGTGAAGATATCCTCTAAACCTTTATTAGTTCATATCCAAAAATTAATCTTTATTTGGTAAGGTTTTTATGTAAATAGATGAAAGTAAATGTAAACATTTTTAAAATCTTATTTGTATTTTTATTAAGTTCAAGGAACTGTTTTTCCAGTTAGTGTTGATGTTTATTTCTAACAAAAAAAATGTAAGTTAATTATTTTATAAGTAGAATAATATACTATATTATCTTCAGACTTCCAAATCACATATAGCATATAGATATATCTTGCACATGATTATATTATTTCTGCCTTATGATCTTACAATAATACAAAGCTTTGTGGAATGCTAGAGGGATTGTTTCAAATAAGTTTAATGGCAGAGCCCCTACTGTAAAAAAAATTAACATTTTATTAATGACATAAAATCTTTTATTTTTTTCAAAGGAATTTATAATTGGCCTTCTGTTTAATTATTTTGGTCTTTCCCTTGCTAATCTAGTCCAAGGGTGAGCAAACTATGGTCCATGTATAAGAATCAGCCTGTCATCACCTTCTTTGTGACCTGCCTACCTCTTTCCAAAACTACATTTTCTCCAGCCAGCTGACATTCTGACCCATCATCATTGATGGCCTGTCATTGCACTCATTTGCACATCATTTCAGGCCTTTGATGATGAATTTGGGCTAGTAGATCAAGGATGGCATTGGTGTGATTAGTGGAGCCAGCCTTGAGGACATGGTGAGGCAGTTGCTAGGAGAAGAAGGGAGAGCCAGCCACTGCCACTGTGCGGCAGAAAAAAAGGAGATATAGCCACTGCTGTGTGGTAGAAGAAAGGGAAGCCAGTCACCACCTAGGAGGAGGGAGGGAAGGAGAAGGGGAGATCCTGGGGTCTGACTGGGAAGAGTGTTGGGGAGGGGAGGGGCATGATGGAGTTTTGCTTGCGAAAGAGCTACAAATCTGTCCTTTCCTGGGGCAACAGCCTGACCTGGAACGTCAAGGGACTACTACCCATCCCCACCTCCCGAACTGGAACTCCAAGAGGATCTTCCCACCAGCTCCTCATGCAGGAAAGAGCTACAAATGTGACCCTTTCTAAAAAAAAAAAAAAAGTTTTGCCCTCTGATCTATATCTTTTTTTTTTTTTTTTTTTTTTTTTTTTTTTTTTTAAGATGAGCTTTTTCAAGCCCAAAGAAAAAAAAAACACCTCTTGGGTCATTTATTGCCAAGAAATTATTTCAGTCATCTGATTATAATTAAAACGTAGCAACAGTGGAATGTACTCTGTTATTTTTCAGTTTTCCTCTAATACTTTTTATATTGACTTTATTCAGCAGGACCAAGAATTTTATACTGTTGAGCTGGACAGAGGTCTCAAAGGTTTTGGATTTAGCCTGCGAGGTGGCCGAGAATATAACATGGATCTCTATGTGTTACGGCTAGCTGAGGATGGTCCAGCAGAAAGATGTGGAAAGATGAGGGTGAGTATGCAAACTACAGCAAAATCAAATTTTTATTTTTATTGAACTGAGTGGATTTTTTTTGTCGTCTTATGCCCTGCCAACACACTCCATAAGGTTTTCCATTGAGGGGCACGTGAAATGGCTATTTATATCCCTTATTCCTTTCTGTGGCATGTTCTTCCTCCAGTAAGCAACAGGCCAACAGGTGTTTCATCGTCTGGGTTTCAGTACTTGTGTTAGCAAACCTAAAATTGGAGTAGTCAACATAAGGTGGTTATGATAGTGGTTCTGATATATTCGATATTTCTGCATTTCTAACCCTTATCAATTTATATAAGCTGCTGTTAATTTACTGTAACTAAGTATGTAGTTGAATTTCAAGTGAAAACACTATTAAATCTACAAAGTACACTTATGCAGATATAGAGGTGAATTTTAAAAGCCTGGCACATGTATCAGTGGGGGAATGCACACACAAGTCAGGGGATTAGGTATGAGCGTGGGGGGTTGGGGGCCACTTTCACATTCAACATGAGACGTACGGAAAGAACAGTGGTCTCTAGTGAAGATTTGCTGGCCGTCGGAGTGAGGAAACTCACTCCAAGAAGAGATTTGGGCAATGGACACTCACATCAAGCTAGGTTGTCATGGACCGCAATAACCCTTTACTGGCCCGTAGCGCACAACGTAACGCGAATGAAAGTGTTGTAGCTATTAGCCGCGATAGGAGCCGCGCTAACACTGCGGCTGTTTTGCGGCACACAATAACTGTTTCCTGTTTTACATATGCTCCGCCCCAACTCCGCCCCTGAATATAAAATTACGAATTTGCATTCGCAAATCGCGTTAACGGCTGTTAGCGCGATTTGCGGTATTCTCCCGTGATAACACCTTGGAAAATGACCCCCAATGGCGTGAATGTGAGCCCCTTTTAAAATTTCCCAACTTACATGGTAGAAGCTGATTTGCACACCTAGATGCACACCTATTTAAAATCAGGCACACGTGTGTGCGACCAGACTTTTATAACATGTGCATATGTGCATGCAAGCTATAAAATGGCTGTGTCCCTGGATGCACACCAGCACACATACATCAGTGTGCACCAGCTAGCCAGTATGAAAGTTACTGTCCAAGTCTTGGAATACATTTATACCAAGATCAAGTGATTGTATGTATTAGTGTCAAATCATTATTTACTTTCAAGTTACTGTCTGTTGGGGCACGTACATATGCTTCTAGTTATATAGGCAGTGAGAGTTCGATATTCAGCCACTGTGCAGCTTGGCAAGTTAACCAAATAAACTTTGCCAGATAACTTAGTGTATATACAGTATTCAGTAGGACCGTCATGCTGCCTGCTTTCCTAAAGTTAGCCGGATAAGTTTATCTGGCAAACTAGGACACACAAAACAAAACACCCACACAACACAACACTGTACATAATCAAACATTCACACCTTAAATACACAAATACCCTATGTAGATGTACATAAATAACTCAAAAGCTTATCATATATCTTCAGACTGTATATGTCTGCATCACCCCAATATTTCTCTTCTTGTCATCTATCTTCGTGGTACTCGTATAACTTTTCCAAGCTATATATGTGAGAGATAAATTAGATCCATTGGGGTGATATTGATACGTCTAGTTTGGAAAAATAATTCAAGTACCACTTGAATTATTTGTCACAGATGACAAGAAGAAAAATATTGGGATGATGCCGACATATACAGTCAGGAGAAGTAACTCATGTCCGATTTAAAGATAATGTATATGATTCTTTTGAGTTATTTATGTATATCTATATAGCGTATTTGTGTTTTTAACTTGTGAATGCTTGATTGTATTCAGTATTGTGTTGTTATCGGTGTTGAGATAGATTAGATGTAAACTTGTTCTCCATGTGATTTTAATATGCTGTGTACGAATAAGCATAGTGATCATATTGTTTAGCATTTAGGTAGAACTCTTTGAAAATCTATTCTCACTGTACATTCTCTGATTGTATAATTTGTTCACATGTATATGTAATTAAAGATTATAAAAATATATTTTTAATTGTTCATAATCTAATTATTGCTCTCATTCATATGTTATTTGCAGCCTACATTGTCTTCATTGTAAAAAAGGCGTGTCTAACTCAGGTCCTTGAGAGCCACAAACAGGCCAAGTTTTCAAGATATCTGCAATGAATATGCTTGAGTTAGATATGCATAAATTGCCTCCATTATATGTAAATCTATCTCATGCATATTCATTGTGAATATCTTGAAAATCAGGCCTGTTTGTGACTCTCAAGGGCTTGATAGCCACCTCACAATAGAACATATAGTAAATAATTTTTAGCCAGAATGGAGATAATGACTTGGAAGATACAACACAAGCTATAACTTAAGTACTCTGAGGCCAGCCCATAAAAGGTGTTAATTTCCAGACCATTGATCTTAAATTGAGTTCATTATTGAATTAGGAATGAAATCTAGCCAAAATTGGCAAAATATGTTTCCTAAACCCCAGATCCAGAATCCTAGTAAAGTTAATGAGGATTTTCCTTTCATGTTGTTTTTTTTCTTCTGGAACCCCAATTTTTAGTGGACATTCTTATTTTTTATATTTGCAGGTTGGTGATGAAATTTTGGAGATCAATGGTGAAACCACAAAAAATATGAAGCACGCTCGGGCTATTGAACTGATTAAAAATGGTGGCCGCAGAGTCCGTCTGTTTCTGAAACGTGGAGATGGCTCTGTACCAGAATATGGTGGGTCAAACTATGAAAACATTCCTTTCTTCCCTGCCATCACTCCATGAATGATTTATCTCAAGATCTGAAGCGGGAATTATTTTTGTTATCCTTTTCGCACCAGTGTCTTACCAACTTTTGCAAACTGTGATAAATTTTCCTCGCTTGTACTGAATTTTCTTCACATTTTCATTCTTTGCTTGCTTCCGTGGACTGGGGCTCATTTTAAAGAACAATTATAATAATATTTGTGATGATTACCATTGCTTTTTTCTTGTCAATCTAATGTATATTGAACTGTGCCAAACTGTTCTTCAGTAGTTGAATGAGACCATTTAATGCTTGTATCTCTTTGAATTAGTTCAAAATCAGGAGCCACAATTGATCTTAAATAACATGTTTGAGAAGCACACCTATTAGAATTAGAAAAAAATTCTAGGATGGTTTGAGGTCTATGTCCTCCTGGGTACTTACCATAACATCTTTCTTGTATAAATATGAATTTTGACTGCTTGTCCATACAGTTTTAAAATAACTATCAATGTATTTCTTTTTAAATGATGGGGTTGGATATTCCATTCCTTGCATTATGTTTGAAGAAATCCATTACACATTTCCTGATTGGAAATACAAAGATTTATTTATAATGTCTTTATTTTATGTGAAGATTTAGTTGAATCGAATTTAGCTAGATTAATATTCTCATGGGAATATGCTATATAATATGTTCAGTTTATTTAAGATCATTGAATAATATGCCCTCATTATAAGGGCTTGTTCCCAACCAAAGGTCTTTTGAAGTTTCTATTGAAACTATGATCGATATTGTTTTTCCTTCTCCTCATTTTTGGGATAGTGCTCTAATTTATGCTTTATTCACCACATTTCCTTTAGAATTAATAAACTAATTTTTTTTATTTGCTGTAATGTTTTCCTGAGACATTCTATTCATCTACTGTTGAAGTTCAACTAAATCTAAATGTATGACCAAATCTAATTTTTATCAGTCAGAATGCCTCGATAGAAAATACTAAAGAAGTGATCTTGGAACTCAACTTCTGTAAGATAGATAAATGATTTGGCAAGAAGGGTTCCTGATAGCAGTGAATTTGTGTAAAGCTGTCCCTGATGATTGTCAATCTCCATGCACCTTTCTCTATTCTGTATCATTTGATAGACATTGTATATGATTGACATTGTATATAACATCCTCTTAAAGGTGCTTCATCTTAAAACATATGCTGCTTGTTGCACCAAAGGAGAAAATCATATTTAAATAATTTTCCTTTCATAAAATTTAGCAATAAACATGCAGTTTCCAAGAACAAGTTTAATATCCAGAGGCTGTGCTGCTATAAAATGTACCTGTATAACACTTGGGATTAGTTGTCCTTTGGATTCTGTTTGTTGCAGTCATACATAGTTAATTTGTTAAGTTCCAAAAACTCCTTCCCTATTGGAACATTCTTCTGCTTGAGGCTGTATATTTTTGTAATGAGTTTTGTACTTATTTTTAATGTTATCTTTTCAGTGGACTATTTTTGTTGTTGATTGTTAATGTTTTTCTGTGACATCCTGTTTCACTGTTACAGTTGTTTCAGAATGATTGCAATGGCTGTCTGGGTTGTTAAAGCACATTTTAGTCATCTGGTTATATAACTATACAAACGGCTGACATTGCAGCCTTCTTTGGGTGTCACCTAAAAAAACTTGATTGGAAATGAAATAAACTCTCTTGAAATACGAAGATATTTTTCTTTCATCTTTGTTATAGGGAATCTAAATGTTCTGCTTTTCTCTCTCTCTCTTTCTCTCTCTATCTCTGTTTCTTTTTTTCTCTTACTTTTCTTGGTGCTGGGCTCTTCCTTCTTCAGCGATGATACCTCCTAATATAGCTGCATGTATGAGAAATGACAAGCTCGGGGAGCCTTGCTTCTACCTTATGGGCCATAACCAAACTACGGTTTGTAGCTAAATCAATATTAGGTGTTTCTGTGTTGTGGCCTAATTCCCTCACATTTGCTTGTGCTTTGCTATATTTTTATTGTACAGCAATTCATTCTGCTCACTTTATATTCTTTGAATTGCAAATACACCACTTGTACCAGCCTTCTCAGCAAATCAGTGCATTCCATTACAAAAACAAAATGCTTGCAGCCAGTGAGAGAGGTTTCATGGTCTTTCAGCACCTTCATTTGCACCATTTAGAAAGATAAAATCTTACACATAATTCAGTTTTCAATTTTTAATTTTTGTTTTGAAAATAGTTCACTTGGTAATCTGTTTGAATGGGAGAGATGTATGTGAGATATCTAGCATGTAAAACGGACATTTTAGAGTCCTGACCATTGAAAAAATGAATGTGAAATTATGGAATACAAGGCAGATTGTTTTGGGGGACTTTTTTTGTGTGTGTGTGTTCTGTAACACATTCCTATTTAGACCATAGTCTCAAAGTAGATGCCTCTATACAGTAAACTTAAGAAGTATATTGGATATTTAGTATTAACTGGAGTTGAAATCATCATGGAAGATGTTTTTGAAAGTACCTTTATTTAACTCTAAGGCAGTTTAATTGTCACACTGCAGTAAATCATTCACAAAGATCTTTGCTGAATGGAGGGTATACAGCATAATAGCTTTTTTATGTATTGTAATTTTCATTACAAAGGTAGTTTAGGTCAATCTTTTAAAGCATTCATCCTCAGGAATGAGTTTAATCCTTTAGCCAAGTTAATCACTCAAGAACTGGAATTAACATATGGTACTGTATGAATGAATGAAAATCTGAAGCTGGTTCATTTCATGCTCCTGCTGGCTTATAAGAGGTTGGTTGTTTCAGTGCTAAATCTTAAACATGGTTATGTGTATGGGACATATTCTGTTGTTAAAACATAGAAACAGCATATGATGACAGATAAAGGTCACACATTCCAAGTCTGCCCATTTTCCTTTCTAAAGAAAGGCTACAAGAATGGCTGGTGCTAGATTTTGTAGGTTTATCCATTTGAATAAAAAGCAGTAGTAAATTCCTATTTACAAATGGATAAGGTATTCTCTAGCAACCTATTTTGCAGGAGACTCCATACTGCACACAGTTTCCCAGTATTATAGTTACCATTATAGTCCACTTGGATGTGCAGAAATAAGATACATCTGCTTTTGATAAAAATAGCCACAGAATTTATATATATATATATATATTGTAGCAGTACACAATAATGTGAGGAAATATCTTTCAAAACAGATTCTAACTTTCTTCATTCAACTAAAATTTTAAAACATGGACTCTTAATTTCAAAAGTAAATAAAATATATTCTCAGATGGCTAATTTTTATATATGTATTACCATTTGCACTCTTATTTTAATAAGTGAGCAATTTCTAGATTCTGACACATGCACTGAAAGAATTGGTCTTAGCAAAAACAAAGAGCATGGTTTCCAAAAGTATTTATGCACAGAAATGGGCTTTTCAACATTTCCCAGAAGGTTGTGCGTATAATTCACATGTATATTTTTTCGTGCACAAAAAAAAGGCATTCTGGGGGGGGGGGGGGGTTAGAGCTGGGACGAGGAAATCATTTAAACATGTGCTCTTGATGTTCAAAAGTATGCATGTATATACACCTGCCCTACAGGCAGTGTAAATGTATGTGTGTAGGTCTGCCCTAATTTTGAAAGCGGACTTATGCATGTAAAACCGCTTTGAAAATTCTGGCTAAAATCTCTAATTGCAGACTTTAGTTTTAAAAGCACGTTATAAAATTACTCTCAGAAAATGCTGAAATTTGGCCAGTTCTTGGGTGCTTATTTTCACTATCTTTTGAAAATGAAGCCATTGTCTTGCTTTCAAACTCTAGTCAGCTAACATTGGGGCCTATTTATGAATACAGTAAAACATATTAATGTGTGTTGTTAGTAAATAGGCCCCATTAATCTCCATGAAGCCTATTTATTTATAACAAGCAGCATTAACTTGCTAACACATTTTCATAAATAAGTCTTCTTATTCTGGAATACACAGACATAGGCAGGCAAATTTAAAATAGGCAAGAGTATAATTATTTTTTTTATATATTCAGGAAAAGAAAGAAATATACTGTGCAGAAATTGTAAAACATCACTCCA
This sequence comes from Rhinatrema bivittatum, assembly GCF_901001135.1. NCBI lineage: Eukaryota > Metazoa > Chordata > Amphibia > Gymnophiona > Rhinatrematidae > Rhinatrema > Rhinatrema bivittatum. The sequence continues at coordinate 396,130,317 of NC_042618.1, read as the reverse complement.
TGAATAATATTGGCTATCACCAACACACTTTAATGTTGGAGCTATCTCAGTTAACATTTCTCATCTAAATCAATTTTTCCTAGTTAAATCTGACAAGATTGCAGACCTATGGGTTTTAATGCTCAGAATATTTAAGTTCAGACAAGGAATCTAGTATTTGGCTATCTAAAAATCTTGAAAATATCCAAACATTTTCTTTCTAAATGGATAGCTATAAATTACAAGTAGAAAAAAATACATAATAGATTATAGTATGCAAAGTTTTGCAGTTTGAGTCAATAGTCCACTAAAGCAAAAATACTAATGTATAATGCTCATTGTATGCCATTATATTTGAATTAACCAAGCTTCAGTTAACTGCTATTGACTGCTTTAACAACTGTTTGTTTTTGCCACTAATTCACTATGAAAAATAATGGTTGTTTCTGTACGTTAAGCAAATATTTTTCTGTACGTTAAGCAAATATTTGTACCAAGCATTTTCTTTTATTGTTTTTGTTACAGGCCCCAGCAGTGACGGGAACAGTCCCACCATCGGTTCACAAAATGTATCGGAAATGAGAAATATTGCATCCAATCGACAGCACTCATCACAGGAGTCCAGTTATCCACCAGATATTCACAAATCATTACAACATAGGGAAAAGAGGACATATGTTAAGGACCCTATTGGCAGCAGAGAGTACAGCAGACAATCCAATGAACATCACACTTGGAATGGAACTTCTAAATCATATAATAATGTACCAAGCAGCAGAAAGGACAGATTACCAGAGAGATGGAAAGAAAGACAACCAGATAGAATGGTGGTAAATGGACAAAAAAGTTCTCCTGAAAAAAGGATGGAAGGAACCAGGAGTGCTGAGAATACTTTGGAGAGAAGAAAAGGATATGAGAATAGAGACATTTCTCCTGACAGACGACGAGAAAGATCACCAGTTCATCGAAGGGAGAGATCACCTACGAAACGAAGGAAATCACTTGAAAGACTGTTGGATCAAAGAGACTCTCCAGACAGAAGAGAAAGCTCGCCCGAAAGAAGACGGGTAAAGTCAACAGAGAGAAGACGAGAGAGGTCTCCTGACAGGCGAAGGGAAAGGTCATTAGACAAAAGGAACAGAGATGATAAAGTTGGCCACAGAGACAGGAAAGAACACAGTCTGAAATATGATACCAACAAAAGTTCTAAACATCCCACTGAACATAAAAGGAGACCATATAAAGAATGCAGCACTGATCTCAGTATATGATATAATTATTGGATGCACTGAGTCACATTCCAGCCTTTACAGTGTTAAAGGTTCTAAGAAGAGGGGAATAAACTAGAAATTACTTATGGTTTCTTATATAAACACCCAGTACCTACTGATCCTTTGAAAAGCAACAAACATTTTATGCAGATGAAATCTTACAACAAAAATATATTTTACAAAAAAAAAGTGTTGTGCCTGATGTATATTAAAGAAAGTATTTTTCAATGCATACTTTTCTCAAAGTTATTTGCCAAATGTTGGCCATAAGGATAAACTTTTTTTTTTCTACCTGCTCTGTAGTTTTATTGGGAAGTGTTCCTTTATTTGGGCAACTTTTCCTTTTACAGAAACAGAGGTCAATCAATAGTAGAGTGTAGGTAGTGGATTTTATGACCAGTTTTGATTAATATGATCCAGACTGTTATGTACTGATTTATTATTATAATGTAATTTAGATTTTGTTTTTGAGGGTGGCAAGTTGGGGCTTAGGGAAAGATTAAGATGTACAATAATTTACTCCAAAGTACTAGGTAAGAAAATCCTACTGAAGGAATAGAAAACTTCTTAAAATAGGATTTTAGGTGTTTGAAGAGACTACTGTTGCAATGAAGGATATTTATATAAGCACACAGCACAATGGTTTATGTTAATGCTTTTATAGTTTGTTCTGTGAACAGTTTAACCTTTAGTGCCCTTTAGGATGTATAAATGCAAAGGGTGTTTAGCTGCCATTTCTGGTAAGAATATCAGCAACACATAAAATATTTTATCAAGGCAGTATCAGTACAGTTCTGCACAGTTCTGAGTGTATGAACAGGAAAACAAAGAAAGTATTGCTTTGCTTTAAGTACTTTGAAATAGAGTGATGATACAATAATGGGTAACCCGGAAATGGAATCAAATTTTCTTCCCACCCCGGCCTTTTCCTAAAGCTGGTATATTCTTTCAACTGTACCTAAAGTTATTAGGCAGTTTTGTTACATTGAAATTGTTTGAATAATTTTGCTATTGCATGCCGAGACAAAGAATGCAGTACATGGACACAAGATAAATGGCAGACGTGTCATAAAATGGCAAACTGAAGTAAGGTTTGGTTGCAAACCCTGCGTAAGGATTATGCTGTACTTTGAAATTAGAAAGCAGCACCAAAACGTAAATTGAAAATTGTAATTTTAACGTTACAAGTCATAATATGGTAAATCTGCTGCAATGGTGATTATAGTGGATTACTGCCTAGCTGAGCCAAAACATTAGCCGTTACTGTTGGATCACTAAAGTAAACTGCTGCTTAGACTGCATCGTGTATAAGTAAAACTGTTTCACATGTTCCATACAAACACCCAAAGCATTGCAAGTCTATCACTGTTGCCATGGTACTGTAAAAAAGAAAAAAAAAGGCCAATCATTGTGTGTACAGAGTTTAAATTGTAATTAATAGAGCCTGTTAAAAAAAAAAAAACTGTTGCCTTTTTTTCTTGTATAAAAGAGAATTTATGACAAAATTTAGCTGTGAGGAATGTGATAAGTGTTTATATTTCTGAAAATGGAACTTAATTGATTCATGGGGATATATTTTAATGTAAACTGAATCAGGTATGTAAAGCTGTTTTAAAATGAGAAACTATATAAGTAATTCTAAAGCTTTTGTTGGTTTGAATATCATTTATTTCTTCATAGTAGGCCTGCTTCTATACTATAAAGCACTTGTATGCAGTCTATGTTCTTCAATCATTATTTCTTGCAATGTGCTATGAACATAATGCTCTTTTCTGTGTTATAAAAGCAGTATGTGGGCCAATCTTTTTATAAAACACTATGCATATATAAATACAACATTGTTCATAGCTTTCTTTAACTTTTGGTTTATACAGATTGATATTAGGCGGTATAGATGTAGACTTGGAATTGCACAGTGAAATCTTTCCTTGGAACAGAAACACACTGTATTTGTTGCTATGAAAAGGAAGAAGTCTGTGAATGCTATTTTACTATCAAATAAAGTTTTCAATAAAATTTATGGTTGTTCTAGTAAGCTTGAGGAAGATCATAGCCCAAAAGAAGATAAACAATTCCATGCCTCCTTCCCATTGATCACAGTGCAGCAATGAAAATACCTGTGATTCCCAAACTTCATTTAAGATGTACTGTCAAGCTGTAGCAAAACCATAAGACCCACCATAGAATGGAATTATTTCAAAATACAACTAAAATATATTTAACAGCTGTAATATTGCAAATGTTTTAAATAATTTACAAGTGTCTACTTTGCACTGTTGAAATTTTCCCATAACTCACCTTCTATGACCTCCTAAATCATAACTTCTGACTCAAAGCTTAGGAACCACTAGAATATCCCATAACATCTTCCTTATCATTGACAATTCAACTTCAAATATACCATATCTCATCCCTAAAGATCACAGTCCAAAAGTGAATTATATCATACTTCTTCCCTATAATTCATGATCCAACTGTAAATATGCCATATCCATATCTTATTGTTGACAATAGCATACCATACCTCTTCACTACAATAGTTTTAACTGGAGATTCAAGGAACTTGTTGATGAAGTTTTGACTGCTAATACTTCCTATACATTTTCAAAAATTGAAAAAATGATTGTACAGAGCCCTCAAGCTTTATTGTATTTGATCTCAGGAGGGGGTACATTTTATGTAAATACATTTTGCTAGGATTTCATCATTTATGATAAATTTCATTATTGTGAAATTTGTTCAAATTAAAGTTTAAAAAAAACTTTGAGGGAGGAATTTTGTTCCGCAAGTGTGAGAGAACTATAGGAACTCATGTTGTTCAATATCTTAAAGCAGGATTAGAGCAACAATGATTTTTCCATGTAGTCTAGGTGTTCATTAACATAAACAAAAACATTTAAATTTCTTGTTCTGTTGTATTTTTTGTCTGAGAAAAGTATTTTTGTTTAAAACTTTTAAAACCCCCACGTCATCATCTTGCCCTTCATAATGTCAGAAAATTTAGGATTTCTGGAAGAACCCTATTTGGGCATCATACTTACACATTTCAAATATAAATATAGCATGAAAAACTGAAGAGCAGGCTACAGGAAGAATACTTTTGAAAGGGAGAATTCTCTTGTGAAATTGGTCATGTGTAATAGCTTTATAAGTTTGACAAATGAAAAGGAGAACATTTTAGAATTTGCAAACCATTTTTATTTTTATACTTTTCATCTTTGCACTAATATTTTAGTATATCTCTGTGTATAAGTGCAAAGGATTAGAGCACTAAGATTACAAAACTCAAAATACCAGATCAAGGCATTAATAATGTGAAGCTTCTCAAAATAGCATCCTGGAGCACTGACATTAAAAGGCTTCCCAAAATATTAGTATTTCTAACATTTCTATGGTAAAACTTTACATTCAAAATATTTCACTGTATCTTCAATTAACTTGTACAACAGTAAAAGAGACCTACATCTTGATAGAACTACTGACTTTGAATTTTAGCTATGTTAATTATACTATATTGTCTTTCTCGATGTGAGTTAAAAAAAAAAAAAAAGCTATGCTTTTGAGTTCAGACTTCTTCTCTGAAAGACTCTCTCGTGCAATTATATTTTCTTTGGAATATACATCTTTTTTTGTAATATAACTGAAAAATAAAACTTTGTTATCAAATCTGAATTTCAACTGGCATGTTACTAATCATAAGACCTCTTCCAGTTGATTAAGGAAGGCCTGCAGCTAGGTTCACATAAGGCAGTTTAGATAGCAAAATCTACAAAACAATAGGATGACTAAACTACAGCTTATTCATATTTTTATTTAACTTTGGAGGCCAATTCAACCTATATATCCAGCTGCTTAGAAAACTGCATTGAGATATTTTATTCAGCATGTAAAATTTGCTTTGTGACTAGTTCCTGACAAGATCAAAGTTTCAAATAGGCCCAAAGCAAACTGTGGGCACTGAGTATAATTTTATCTAAAGGGAAGAGGTTTGCTTTTATAGCACTGATATTGACAAGAATTTTGTTCATTGGCGATTAGATGTTTCATCATACTTAAGAGCTGCATATACAATGAGTTGTCAAGCATAAGACCTTTGCTTCTAGAAAAAAATACATTTTTGGCTAAGATAGATTTTAAAAGAGCCACGCATGCGCCCATAAACACACGTAAAGATACAAGCACAGAAGAAAGGCGGAGTGAACAGCACACACATATAAATAAATAGCAACAAAAATAATGTGTGGCAAATATACTGATCAATAACAGTTAACAGTGAAAACTTTTTATTTTGCATACGCACACATTAGTTATGCATAATATTGAACTTCACAGTAAATAATATTGTGTAAGCAAAGGGACCCCCACATTAAATAATATTATGTAAGCAAAGGACCCCGACATGGCCGTGTTTCGCATCAGGGCTAAGCCAGAACCATGGTCTTACGGTTCCAAGAAAGTGATTACCCCATGCGCATTATTAAGCGTGCCTATAAGAGAGCATTGTATATTAACTGGGATTTACTGTTTGTCAACCATCACATAGAACCTTCTTCTCAATTGACTTCTATTCTTCTTTTTTCTGTACATAGCCACGATGTTATTAATGTCATCAAATCTCGTTGGAATTTGCTCTACCCACATACTATCTTTCAGGAATTACTGCGATTTGCATTTACTCAGGGACGAAATTTGAGAGACAGTCTTGTTTCCTCTGAACATAAATCACCTCCTTTAACCGATACAGTTACAGTTAGAGGTCATGCCCACTGTTCCATCTGTGCACACTCTGAGTATTCAAATCTTTGTACACCCTGTTTCTTTAAAGCAGTATACCCTCCAACATCACACCACATGTACATCGAGTGACGTGGTGTATGTGATTTTATGTCCATGTCCCTTGATCTATATAGGTAAAACCACCCCCCATTTTAGTGCAAGATTAATCGAACATCGTTCATGTTTGAAGTCAGGTTGCTATGAGGCACCCTTACTGGATCATTGGCAGGCTAAGAATCATTCCATCGCTGATCTATGATTCTTTGTCCTAGAACAATTGTTAAAACCCACACGTGGGGGTAACTGGTCTTCAGCTCTCATACGAAGGGAACAGAGAAGGATATACGGTTTAACTCATTGACACAATCCAGTCTGAACTGGAAAATTGAGTGGTCCGCTTTATTTTTTTAACCCTATTTCCCTCCCTCTCTATTTTTACGCCATTTTGCTAGATGATTCCTTTTTCATTGATTTATTCGCCTTGTTTTCAGACCTTCCTTCTCCTTGGTGCCCCTCCCCCTCCTGTTCTTCCTTTCCCTCCCTTTGTTCCTTCTCCTTCCCCTTCCCCCTCCCCCCGCTTCCTATTTCTCTCCCTCCCCCTCCCTTTCCGTTCTCCCCCCTCTACCTGTTTTTGTCCCCCCTCCCCTTCTATTCCCCTTCCCCTTCTTTTCCCCCTCCCCTTCTTTTCCCCCTCCACCTGCCGGTTCCCCCTTCCCACCCCCTCTCCCCCACACCTCCCCTTGTCTGTATCTTAAACCAACATTTCTATTTCTATAATATACCTTTTTCTCGTTCTTCTTTTTTAAGTCTGGCAGATACACCCTGCAAAGAATTTGGTGCTGTTTAGATGTTAGACTTCCCCAGTTTCTACAGTGATCTCCTTGTTCCTAATCTTCATGTCTCCTTAACTTCCCTTTTTGCCATCTGTCATAATCTACCGGTTCTTTTACACATTGCTGTGTCAATCATGGTCACATGATTTTATTTTTCGTGCGTTTTCCCACTTTGTTTCTGCCCATTTAAATGCCAGTGTTTCAGGACCTCGTCCTGTGACATCGCGATTGAAGTGTTTCCCGGACTTGCTTGTAAGTTTACTTTACATGATCTATTTTGCTGAAGTTTTTCCTTCTCAGTTTGGTGCTCATTGGTTCATTCTTTTATGTTTTTCAGCCACCGAATCTATAATAGGAGACCTACTCGGTCCAGCTTACTCTAAAACAGTGGTAGTATTTATAAGGTTTGCTGTCTCTTTACCTGTAACGTTTCAGGCATGGTTTGTCCTTACCCCATAGTGTTTAGTGCCATTCTATTGCCTCCTTGAGTATTTATAGTTCGTTTCTTCTTTTCTGAAATTCTTGAGTCACACTTATTGTCAGCTAAGTTCCCTACATGACACATTTCTCTTCTTTTTTAGGTCCAGTTCTTTAATATAAATTTTGATTTGGCAATGTTTCCAGCACACTCATTGCTTAGCTCAGTATACTTAAGATGTGAAGGTCTGTGCTAGGATTTTTAGTTTGTCAAGGTAACTTCATTTGTGCATGGCTTTCAAATCTAGATACCGTTTGTTTGTCCATCTCTTTTACCTCAACCTTGTTTCAATCATTTCTCTACAAACTGTTTTAGGTTATCCACTCATTCGGTGCCACGGCTGATGTGGCTCCATGTAAAATAGTTTTTCATTTGTCAAACCTTGTCCTGTGCTGCCTACTGTCCTTCAGGAATGGGACGTCCCTTTCTTTTGATCGTTTGTTTTTTGGTCCTTTTGTTCATATTGCTCTTGTCAAGTCGCTTACCCAGATCGCTATATTTTTCTCTTTTTCAGAAACAATTGTGCATCATGACTCTTAATACATAATGGGGCAGATTTTCAAAGCCCTACACACGCCGGGCCTATTTTCAAAAGGCCTGGCGGGGCGCATAAAGCCCCGGGACATGTGTAAGTCCTGCGGCTTGAAAAAAGTGATGGGGTGTGGGCGGGACGGGGTGGTCTGGGGGCAGGGCTGGAGCCTCCAGGCACAGCGTCAATTTGGTGCTGTGCCCGGGATCGTGGGCCAGCTATCGGCCGGCGCACACAACCTAAGCCTGCTCGGAGGCAGGCGTAACTTATAAAATAAAGGTATGGGGGGTTTTAGGAGGGGAGGGGAAGGTGGGGGGTGGAAGGAAAGTTCCCTCCGAGGCCACTCCGATTTCAGAGCGGCCTCAGAGGAAATGGGGAAAGCCATCGGGGCTTCCCTAGGGCTCAGAATGTGCAAGGTGCACTAGTGTGCACCCCCTTGTGCGCGCTGACCCTGGATTTTATAACATGTGCATGGCTGCGCGCGCATGTTATAAAATAGGGTGTATGTTTGTGCGCGCCGGGTTGCGTACACAAATGTACGCCCACGCGACGTCTTAAAATCCGGCCCAATATCAGTAAGTGTATTTTGTCTTGAAACAATGGTTTTAGATTTTTGGATACTTTTGTCCCCCTGATGCAGCCCTCATGCAAAACACGGCCGTATTGGGGACCTTTGCTTACACAATGTTATTTATTGTGAAATTCAATATTATGCACAACTGTGTGCGTATGCAAAATAAAAAGTTTTCACTGTTAACTGTTATTGATCAGAATATTATTTGCCACACATTTTTGTTGCTATTAAGAATACTTGACAGAAACACTGTAAACTCAAAGCCCATGGTACATATTTTGTTCTGATACATACCACACAATACCATGATCCAAAAATGACAAAACTCGAAATTAGCAAAACTTACCCTACCTTCCCTGAACTCCCCCTATACCCACCCCCTCCCCTTCTGCTGAGAAGACAAGAAATAGTATTTCCTAGCTTGTAGCAGATGGACTCAAAACAAGTGGGTATAGTGTGCTCGTGCTAGCAGTTGGAGACGGATCTGACGTCAGCACGGGTACATATACCCCCACAGGAAGTGTAGCAATTCAGTAATTTCCATCTCTGAAGCAGTTTGGAGCTACCTCACACTCGCTGAGCGTGTTTCCAAATTCTAACAAACTAAATACGGAAGAAGGTCGAATACTGCGCCATCTCGACATTGGCAGGTTGCTGTCCAGATACTTGGAGATGTCAGAAACAGTACGAAAGACGGACCATCTGTTCGTCCTTCACAGCGGGAAGAAGCAAGGGGAAGTGGCCTCATGGCCAACCATCGCCCGCTGGATCAAAGAAGTTATCAAGGCGGCATACGTAGAGGCGGGAAAACCACCACCTCTACAGGTTAAGGCTCACTCTACCAGAGCGCAATCGGCCTCTTGGGCAGAAACTAGGATGCTGTCGCCTGCAGAGATATGTAAGGCAGCGACGTGGTCCTCCCTCCATACCTTCTCCAGATTCTACTGTCTGGACGTTCAGGCCAGGGAGGACACAGCATTTGCGAGGGCAATCCTAAACGGACCTCGGGCAGCCTCCCGCCCAGTCCGGGAGTAGCTTTTGTACATGCCACTTGTTTTGAGTCCATCTGCTTTTGCAAGGAAGATTACTGAATTGCTACACTTCCTGTGGGGGTATATGTACCCGTGCTGACGTCATATCCGTCTCCAACTGCTAGCAAGAGCACACTGTACCCACTTGTTTTGAGTCCATCTGCATACACTAAGGAAAAGGAGATTATCAGGTAAGTAATCTCTACAATACCCAACCAAATTTTAATAATCAAGATCATTCAAAGTTTCACTCCGAGTTCTGTGAGGTAAAGACATTGGGGTCTATTTTTAAAGCTGCGCACACACGTCCATTTGTGCCGATTTTATAATGTGTGCACCGGCGCGTATATGTTATAAAATCTGATGGCCATGCGCAAAGGTGGGGGCGAAATTTTCGCTAAATGCGCATGGCAATGTAATCGGGCCTCCCCCAGTTCCCTACCCCCCCTACTTAAACTTCCTCCCTCTTCTCCTCTCCTCCCCCACCCCTTAAACCCAACCTAACTTTCCCAACATTTTTTATTTTCCTACTTACTGCTCCTCGGGAGCAGCAGTAATCTCTAGTGCGCGCTTCCCCGGGACAGCATCGAATGGCGCTGTCCCGGCCTGCCCCACCCCTCCCTACCTAGACCCTGCCCACCAGACAGCCTCTTTGGAGAGGCCTGGCACTTGTGCGCAAACCGGGGTTTAGATGCGTGGCCGGGCCCCTTATAAAATTTGAGCAGCATGCGCAAGTCCCAGCCACGCATGTAAACTACGGTATTTACGTGCGCGGGCCTTTGAAAATTTACTTGATTATGTAGGGCATCCAAGCATCGAGGGTTTGCTTTTTAATCCAAAAGAAGGGAGAAAGCTTGCACGAGAACAGTTCCATGGTCATCAGAGTTTGAAAACTATTATGACACTGGACTATAGAAGGCACATCTGGTTGTCTACAAATGCAAAGAATAGCTGTCACTGTTAGAATGAAAACTTTATTTATCCACAATTTATTATTCACATTTCCCAGGAATGATATAGGAAATATTCCAAATAAAGCTGTCCTAGGAGAATAGAGTATGTGAAGATCGAGTATGGAGCCAACATAGTGAAATACTTTCTTCCAGAAGATCTGAATACAGCCACAGTTCCATAAAGAGTGGCCCAAAGGAGCTATACCCTGGTTGCATTTTAAACATACAGTCAGTAAATTTAGCTACACAGGCCTGGTGTTGTGAGATATATAATCTGTACAGAATTTTATATCGAGTTTCTCTCATCTGAACATTGCATGTAATGGTTCAAATAGCAGAGAAACTAGCAATAAGAGCTGATAGTGGAAACTGAGTCTGCAATTCTTGTTGCCATTTAACCCATGGGACATCCAAAGACCATGTGTTGAACTTAATGACCAAGGTTTTATAACAAAAAAAACACAATATTGGGTGCCTACTAGTCTCTTCCACATTGAGCCAGTATAGTAAGAATTGCCAATTCGGATTGTGCAGGCTCACCACATTGAGGGTACGTGCATAGTGACGAGCTTGATAATAGGATAAAAGGTCCTTCAGTGTCAAATGAAACATAGTAGATCAGAAAAAGATAACGACCTACCTGCTTTAAATAATTAAGCAAAAATATTTGCCCCTTTATGGCTCAAGCTTGGAAATAGGAGGGGCCCATACTTGGAGAAAAGCCCACATTCCCCCGAATTGGCAAAAAAGGTGATGATCGAGCGCAAAGATGAGCAAAACAGAAGCTTTCTCCATGTCTTACAGAGGGGAAGGACAAAAATTGTAGAATGTACAGAATTAGATACAAGAGAGAATTTGGCCTGGAGTACATATCGCAGAGAGATGGGGCAATTAAATTCTCCTCCAAGATATCGGAATAATAATTAATGTTCAGTAACTAATCCCCTATGTGTCGGAGGTTGATGGCATGATTGTACATTTGCAAGTCAGGTAGCCCGAAACCCCCCTTTCTGTAAGACCTTCAAGGCCAGCCTTGATTTTTTGCCCCATGCAGCCTTCTAATAGTGGGTCCAGAATGGGAAATAGGTAAAACCACCAAAACGTATAACCAATGGGGAAGAACAGTCATTTTGAGTAAGTGGAAGCGACCTGTCAGGAACAAAGGCAGATGGCCCAAAGCCAATGAGTTCTCAGTTCTCTCATGCAATTTAGAGATATTGACAGAATAAACTGTAGAGATATCTCTAGGAAGCCAAATCCCCAAGTATGTTATTTGGTTCCTGGCCCATTTAGGAGGGAAATTGCCTCCCCAAATATTATTATTCTATAAGCCAATTGCCATAACCTCAGATTTATCTAGGTTAAACTTGAAACCCGCAAGGGGACCATATGCAGTAATTTCCAATAGGGCTGCCCATAAAGAGCAAATGGGATCAGTAATATGTATCAATAAATCATCTGCAAAAGCTGCCAATTTGAAAGTTGCGTTCCCAATGACTATCGCCTGTATGTCCTTGGAAGAGTTTAGTATACGTAAGAGAGGATTCAATGAAAGTTCAAAAAGCGGTGACGGTGCACCCCTGACATGTGCCCCAAGATAATATAAAGTCTTTAGAGAACTCCCCATTGACCAAAGTGGCAGCCTGTGGGTTAGAGTAAATCGTATGAAGAAAGGAGAGAAACCAGCCATGGAATTCATATTCTCTTAGAATTTCAACAAGAAATAACCAATTCACCCTATCAAATGCTTTTACTGAATCAAAGCTAATTAATAAGGAATTTAGATATTTTTTAAGAGAGAAGTCCATGGAAGCCAGCCCTCACCTAACATTCATCACTGCCTGTCTGCCCCTTATACTGGTAAGATTAACTTGGACTAAACAGAGGACAGGCAATCAGCCATGATCTTTGCCAAAATCTTTATATCACAATTTAGAAGTAAAATTGGCCGATATGAACTAGGTAGAGTGGGATCCCACCCTGGCTTCAAGAAATCTATAGTAGCTTGATCTGCACTCCATTACGGAAGTGGGGAATCAGAGAGTGTGTCAAAAAGCTTACTTTAGAGGCAAACAGACATTGTCAGACAGAATCTTATAAAATTCATTGGGTAGGCCATCTGGGCCGGGAGATTTGCACAGAGCTGAGGTTTTAATAGCAAACAATTCTGGGAGTATCATCGGGGCATTCAAATGCTGAAGATTCTCCTCTGACACCTGAGGCAGAGCAGTCTTGGCTAGATAATTCTGGATGGAAGATACCTCACAAGGTTCAGAGCTAGTATCCTGATAGTACCTGTAAAAGATGTCACCAATATCCTTGGAGGAATATTTAACCCTGCCAGTGTGATTCTGTAAAGCAAGTGTGTGAGACCTGCCTTCCCAGGTTTTAACAAGGTTGGCCAGAAGTTTCCCAGCCTTGTTACCATACTGGAAAAGTTTATATTTATAGTAAAGTAAGCTGCTATTGGTTTTCTGATGGATGAGATCATTTAAGGCACTCTGAGCTGAATAAAACTGGATGCGATTAGAAGCTGAAGGATCTTAGGAGTTGCACCTCTTAAGCCACTTGGAGTTGTTTTTCTAACTGCAAGTTGCCACTAGCCAGCTCCCTTTTCTTTTTGGTAACATAAGCTATAACCTCCTCACGTAATACCGCTTTTGCAGCTTCCCAGTATAGGACAGGGTGGGACTGATGCTCCTCATTAAAATGGGCATATTCCCACCATTTATCCCGCAGGTAGGTGTGACAGGTGGTATCATAATAGAGAAGAGAAGGCAACCTCCACTTCTGATTTGGCCACTAGAGAAATCCTAGCAATATCACACCACGCAGGTGCGTAGTCTGAAATAGCTAAAGGGTCAATCTCAGAGGTAAGCCTTACTCTATAAAAGATAATCCAGCCAGGATTTGGAGCCATGAGCCCAAGGTATGTGGGTGTAGTCTTCCTACAAGGGATGGAGGACTCTCCAGACATCTATTAATTCCAGGTTATTACACAGAAATGGAAGGCCACAGGCGAGGTCAGCCCGAGACGGGGGTCTAGCAGGTTGCCTATCAATAGCACTATTAATCACCATATTGAAATCTCCCCCCAAAACAATAGGTAGATGTGAATATAACAAGAAATATTAAATATTTTAGTAAAGAAGGACCGTGAGTAAACATTTGGGGCCGGATATTAAAAGGGTTATGCGTGCCGGGCCTATTTTAAAAAGGCTTGGTGAAGCGTAAGTCACGGGGCTTGCAAAAAGGGTCAGGGTGGGGCGTGGGGCGGGATGGGGCAGGGTCAGGCTCCCAGCACAGCAGCTATATTTGCCGCTGTGCCAGGGATCGCGCGACAGCAGTCCTGCACGCGCAACTTCAGCCCCAGGACTGAAGTAAGTTTCGAGATAAAATAAAAAGTCATCAAAGGTAGGGGGGAAAGGGCGGGAGAGGTAGGGGAAGGGAAGGTGGGGGGGTAGGAAAGCTTCCTCTGAGGCCGCTTTGATTTCGGAGCGGCCTGGGAGGGAAAGGGGGAAGGCAGCACAGCTCGAAGGCGGTTCAGCGCGCAAGGTGCACAATTGTGCACCCCCTTGCGCACGCCGACCTCGGATTTTATAACATGCTCGTACCTGTGCGTGCAGTTATAAAATCGGGCGTACATGTGTGCCCCTTGAGGCGCAAATGTTCGCCAATAAAGTCTGTTTGTCAAAAAGCTCTGTTACCAGAAAAAGATACCTGCCCTCTGGATCCAAAACAGAGTGCCACACATTGAACACCAGGGATTTATGAAAAAGTATGGCAACTCCTGCCCCATGGTGAGTAGCGAAGGCAGAGAAAACCTTGTCCACCACTGTTTCTGCAATTTCTGGTGCTCAGCTTTGGGAAGCTTTGCTTCTTGCAGCATAGCGATGTCTATACGGGACCTGGGCATGGCCTGTAATATTTTATTGTCACAGTTAAAGAACCAAAAACGCCTCTCTTCCTTCCATAAATACAACCAACATTAGTGAAATTCTTTTATGAACTAAATTAATGACCTCATATAGGCATTTTTAACGGAGCCTTCATGTAAATGAGTGTGCTAAATAGCAGGTAGTATATCTCGCACTACCACTCAATGTATAATCATTGGTCATTGAAAAACATTTTTTTCATTTTTTTTTGTGTGCCTATTCACCTTAATAAAAGTCCATAAATCCTTCAATAATTCAGTTGATGTTTTCATATATTCATAGTATCATTTACTTAACTTATTCAAGTGATGTAAAGTGAAGAAACTACTCGACTCTGTGCCATGAGGATAACGCGCTCTGGTAGTTAGTCTCTTCAACCGGTTGAAGAGACTAACTACCAGAGCACGGAAATCATCACTGAACAATAAATATCATGGCCCTATGAAGAAGGTGGAAACCAAAACACGGACCGTGTCGGGCACGTTATCCTCATGGCACAGAGTCGAGTAGTTTCTTCACTTTACATCACTTATTTATTTATTTAACATTTTTTTTTTTTCTATACCGGCATTCGTAGGACACATCATGTCGGTTTACAAGTAACTAGGAAAGGAAATTACAACGAACGGGGAACTTGAATAAGTTAAGTAAATGATACTATGAATATATGAAAACATCAACTGAATTATTGAAGGATTTATGGACTTTTATTAAGGTGAATAGGCACACAAAAAAAATGAAAAAAATGTTTTTCAATGACCAATGATTATACATTGAGTGGTAGTGCGAGATATACTACCTGCTATTTAGCACACTCATTTACATGAAGGCTCCGTTAAAAATGCCTATATGAGGTCATTAATTTAGTTCATAAAAGAATTTCACTAATGTTGGTTGTATTTATGGAAGGAATAGAGGCGTTTTTGGTTCTTTAACTGTGACAATGCTTCATTGACCAAATCCTCGAAAGAAAAATAGAGAATTTTTTTGCTATCTGTAATCTTGCTGTAATATTTTATAACATTTAGTGACTGAGCTAATCCTGCAGACATTCCATGTAAAACATCTAAGATTCTCCAAAAAAAAAAAAAAAACCTGTAAGGAATGAAATTGCAATATGAGAAAAAAATACTATCTCCAAAGGAGATAGGTCCCCCAGCCTAGACCCATCACCCCTCCCAAACAAAAAGAGATAGAAACAAGACATCTGTACCACACAGGACAGAAATATTCCTCTCATAGGAAACAATACTGTGCACAAAGAATGAAGCAGTAAAAGAGGACAAAAATACAATAAATATAATATAACTCCATGACTTGTCTTCTCAGCAGGCAATCCCCCCACCCCCAAAAAAAGAATAAACCCCCAGTTTCAGAGAGGCATTGGGCCAGGGCCCAAATGCCAGTCAATATGGCCAATATTAGCCAGTTTGGAAAAATTATGCCGTGCCCCCCCCCCCCCCAACCAGTATCCAGAAAAGGACTTGGAGCTGTGATAAGAAAGTCCTGCAGCTATAAAATCAGATGGTAAAAGGGCGACTGTGATTAACTTCATCCAGAGTCAGAGTTGAGCCCTTGAATAACATCCTGAGCTTCCTCTGCTGAAGTAAAAAGAAAATATTCTTCCCCTTGTGAAAGATCTTCAACTTGGCAGGGAAAAGCAGCATAGACCTGATGATGATCTGTGGTAATTTGAGTAAATGCTGGTGCAAACACTTTCCTCTGCAAGGCCATCGCCACAGAATAATCTTGGAAAAGCAATACTCTGTTCCCCTCAAAGCGCAGTTCTTTTTGGCAGCGGTATGCTCTTAGAATTTCAATTTTGCACTGGGTTTAGTAGGAGCACGGTCCCCAGATATCATAGGCTCTAGACGATGGGCCCTCACAATCCTCAGGGGACCATGAGTTTCTGTCAGACTTAGGGTTTGAAGTAGCCAAGCTTCCAGCCATGGCCCGAGATCCCTATTTTGAAGAGATTCAGGAATCCCTACCAGCCGCAAATTATTTCTTCAAAACCTATTTTCTAGGTCTGGACTGCAGGGACTCACACAGGGTGTGCAGCTGCTGTATGTCCGTGCACATGGAGGAGGTCTCATCCTCCACATCAGAGATCCTCTGCTCTGCAGATTGTAGTTGTTGAATTTGTGCCAATTGAGTGCTTACCCCTGAAAGCTGAGTGAATATTTGATCAAATATGCCATCAAGAGCTGCAAGCATGGTAACAGTCACATCGCTTCCTGCATCTTGTCCTTCTCTTTCTTTGCTGACTTAGATGTCATAAATGCAGAGAAACAACCAAGGACACTGCGTTTTGGGACACCACCCTATGTAGATTGTGTTGTGGTGGAAACCGACTAATTAAATGATTGGCAAGCGCTGCAAAAAAGAGAAAAAGAAGAGAGGGTCCCTGGAGAGATCAAGTAATGTGTCCGTTCTCCCTCACAGCATCACGTGACCTCATGTAGATTTTAAAATACTCTTCACACGCATGTCTGCAGCCTTTACATGCATATCTTGAGAGAGAGAGACCAAGATTCTTTTGTGGGTTGGGGTTTGGGAGGGATCGGTTTTAAAGGGTCGGGGTGGATTTAGGGATTGTTTTGGTGTGCCGTTTTTCCCGCCCTCCCCCAAATGATAAGAGAACCCCACGAACAATTTCGTGGGGTTTTCCTATCAGTTTCGGGGAGCCCCCAATTTCTGACGACTTTGAAAATATCGTACAATAATTTCAATCGTCAGAAGCACGATTCATATCCCTAGTACCCAATCCTTATCTGTATCAAGTAAAAAAAAAAAAAAAAGAAACAATTAAAGTAGCAGGTTGTTAAGACTGTCGCTGCCCGATGTCTCCACTCCGCCCTCCTTACCTCTCTGGCGACTCCTCCCATGGTTGACGGATGTTTGGCTGCCTCGGCGTCGCCTACCGTCCTCTCCGGCATCCCCGGTCCGGCTTGGGCGCTGCCACCCGCCATGCTGCCCAGCTGCCTTAGGGCACACGTGCCGCACGGCCCTGCTTCAAATACTTTCTTTGGCGCGAACCTCAGGGGGCGTCCCTCTGTGATGACATCACGCATCCCGGATACAAAAAGCCTACACTACTGCTAGCTAATCGAGTTAGCAAGGTCAGGTATTCGTACTGGTGAACTCCTTACGGATGGGATTCGCTCTCCGTACCTAGCTACTCTGTCTCTCCATTATTGGATTTACTCTATTTGGGGTACCCGCTCCTCAGGGGCCTCTCTTCTCTTTCAGGTCGCTGTCTGGAATCGGTACTCGCTCCTTGAGAAACCCATGTTCCTGGACTCGCTGCCTGGACTTCACTTCTGCCTGGAAGATACCGCTGCCTACACCATCAGTGACTTACCATCTACTCCTCTCAGAGCTGTTCCCTGGAACCAGGTACTTGCTCCTTGAGGGCCTGCCTCTACTCCAGCTCCTGTGTTCCCTACCGAGAGAAACCGCTGTGTGAGTACTCAACCGAGGCTCTATTCCAGAACCCTGCATATACTTTATTGTACTCACCATCTCAGTTTCTCTTCACTACAGCACAGCCATTGTGGGATCGCTGTTCCAGAGCCCTGAGGGACTACAAGTGAAGCTCTTCATATCGCACATTTTTTGCCTTCACGGCCACATTGTCTCAGACCGAGGATCTCAATTCATGGCAAGATTCTGGAGGGACTTGTGCAAGTTATTCGAATGGTGAATAAAAACGGAAAATGTCATAATGCCTCTGTATCGCTCCATGGTGAGACCGCAACCTTGAATACTGTGTACAATTCTGGTCGCCGCATCTCAAAAAAGATTTAAATTGCGATGGAGAAGGTACAGAGAAGGGCTACCAAAATAAGGGGAATGGAACAACTCTCATATGAGGAAAGACTAAAGAGTTTAGGACTTTTCAGCTTGGAGACGAGACGACTGAGGGGGGATATGATAGAGGTTGTTTAAAATCTTGAGAGGTCTAGAACGGGTAGATGTGAATCGGTTATTTACTCTTTCGGATAGTAGAAAGACTAGGGGGCACTCCATGAAGTTAGCATGGGGCACATTTAAAACTAATCGGAGAAGAAGTTCTTTTTTACTCAACGCACAATTAGACTCTGGAATTTGTTGCCGGAGGATGTGGTTAGTGCAGTTAATATAGCTGTGTTTAAAAAAGGATGGATAAGTTCTTAGAGGAGAAGTCCATTACCTGCTATTAAGTTCACTTAGAGAATAGCCACTGCCATTAGCAATGGTACATGGAATAGACTTAGTTTTTGGGTACTTGCCAGGTTCTTATGGCCTGGATTGGCCACTGTTGGAAACAGGATGCTGGGCTTGATGGACCCTTGGTCTGACCCAGTATGGCATTTTCTTATGTTCTTATGTTCTTGTCTCTCTAGACTACACTTCAGCCTATCAATCCGCAATCTAATGGCTAAACAGATGAATAGAACCTTAAAACTGTTCATTCGAGTCTACGTGAGTTGCTGTTAGAATAGCTGGGCCGAACTGTTACCTTGGGCTGAATTCGCCATCAACTCTCATCCAGCAACATCAAATGGATCAACACCTTTTGAAGTGGTATGGACGCTCTCCAACACCGCCACTTCCACTGAAGCTCTCAGTGATGTCCCCAGCAGCTCAATCCACTGCTGATGAAATCCATAACCTGTGGACTCAGATGAAAGACATGCTAGTTAAAGCGAGTGACTGAGCTAAGAAGTCCTATGATGCTCACCATTCTCAAGCACCTGTCTTCAAAATCCGGTGACAAAGTCTGGTTATCTACCAAACATCTCAGACTGAAGTTACCCTCCACTCGGTTCGCTCCTTGCTGCGTTGGACCATTTCCAATCCTCCGACATCTTGGCAACATCACCTACAGTCTGAAGCTACCACCCGGACTAAACATCCACAACGCTTTTCACGTTTCACTCTTGAAACCTCTCATACTCAGTGATTCTCTACCAAGACTCAGGAACCACCTGCCATCAATGCAGAAGATGACCAAGAATTCAAGGTCGAAGAGATTCTTGATGTCCGAAAACGAGGCAAAACACTTGAATACCTCCTTTCTTGGGAGGGTTTCGGCCCCGAAGAAAACTCTTGGAACCCTCAGGCTAACATCCTTGATAAAGAGATGCTCCGTCAATTTCATCTTGCGCATCCTTCAAAACCTAAACCTGGTACCGCAGAGGAGACCGCCCTTTGAAGGGGGGGTACTGTTATGACTGTCAATGCCAGACATCTCACTCCACCCTCCTTACCTCTCTGGCGACTCCTCCCACGGTTGACGGACGTTTGGCTGCTTTGGCGTCTGCCTGCCGTTCTCTCCGGCGTCAGCACTGCCTCCCGCCATGCTGTCCAGCTGCCTTAGGGGCTGCGTGCCACATGGCCCTGCTTCAAATACTTTCTTTGACGCGAACCTCAGGGGCATCCCCCTGTGATGATGTCACGTATCCTGGATACAAAAAAGCCTACACTACTGCTAGCTAATCGAGTTAGCAAGGTCAGGTATTCGTACTGGTGAACTCCTTACGGATGGGATTCGCTCTCCGTACCTAGCTACTCTGCCTCTCCATTATTGGACGTACTCTATTTGGGGTACCCGCTCCTCGGGGGGCCTCTCTCAGGTCGCTGTCTGGAACCGGTACTCGCTCCTCAAGGGCCCATGTTCCTGGACTCGCTGCCTGGACTTCACTTCTGCCTGGAAGATACCGCTGCCTGCACCATCAGTGAGTTACCATCTACTTCTCTCAGAGCTGTTCCCTGGAACCAGGTACTCACTCCTCAAGGGCCTGCCTCTACTCCAGCTCCTGTGTTCCCTACCGTGAGAAACCGCTGTGTGAGTACTCAACCAATGAGGCTCTATTCCAGAACCCTGCATATACTTTATTGTACTCACTATCTCAGTTTCTCTTCACTACAGCACAGCCATTGTGGGATAGCTGTTCCAGAGCCCTGAGGGACTACAAGCCCAGCTGGGCTTCATCTCTGCTCACTACTGCCACCTCTGGTGGATCCTCAATACTGTTAATAAAAGATCTATCTGTGTTGTGTGTCCTAAGCTGAGCCTGACCTGTGGCCCCTCACGGGACTTCCCCCGTGGGTGTGGTCAGCAGCCACAGTGTCCAAGGGTCCACCTAAAACCTTACAAACAATAACACAGGTTGAACAGTTGATGAATCTGAGGACTCTAATATTTCTGGTATATTCAGAGTTGGTAATTTGGAAATCATGACCCTCCTTAGACTTTGTCTTCCAAGAAGGTACATAGTATATTCTCTTCAGGGGTGGTAATGTTTGCTGGGGAATCTTCAAAATTTCCACAGCATATCTATTCCACATCTCCTTAGTTGATATTAATGGCACTTTCAGGAAATTAATCAATCTTAAATTTTTTCCACATATCTGGTTTTCTAAGTTTTCAACTCTTCTGGTTAAATATTGATTTGCCTTTATTAAAGTGCATGTTGATCATTCATTTTCACTATATCTTGACTAACAGAGGCCACTGCCGATCCCTCTTAATATCCTCCTCTTGTATGTTTTAACTTGTAATTCAATGTACAAGCATTTTCTTAGTTACAGGCTTCAACTGTGATATTGCATTATTATTTAAAATAACCAGGGTTTCCCAAATTGCCTCTAGTGAAAAGAGCAAAGGTCTTACCAACGGTGTCGATTTCGCTTCATTCTCAACAGGCTCTATCAAGTGTTGTCGATATCAGCATGAATCTGAAACAATCCTTCCATTGGGATTCCTCCAGAGATGCCCTCTCCAGCGGCTTCAATCGTGGTCTGCTTCGATGTTGGACCCTTGACTCCTCCTATGTTGCTGACCTCATCAATGAGCGATGGGAGAGTCCATCAAAGTACTGTTCTCACTTCTGTAGGATTCTCTGTAGGTGTTCTTTGCACCGGGAACAATGATATTATCGAGTCATGGAGAGAATCCGGTGTCCCCATGCCTTCTTGGCTGTCTTCCAGTGACTGCATCTCACCCGGATAGGTAGCTCCACGCACAACATGAGCATCCATCGGGCCGATCGCCCGACTTGCTGGGGGGGGGGGGGGCTTCCCATACCAGCCTCTCCCGAGCCCATCGTTTACGGCCTGAATGAGGCATTAAATCTTTAAAAAAAAAAGAATAAATTCCACGAGGAAAAGTAGAGAGACGCTCAGCACAGCTGGGTCAGTCCGCCATCTTGGATCTCCCAGCCCGGTTTAGACCTTCGGTATGTCTTATCCATGTGGGTTGAAATGAGAGTGCTGATTAACAGCATGCACATTTTTACCCACAGTAAGGCTGGGAGTTCAGAACAGGCCACAATAGTGGATTAACTCAGGGAATTTAGCTGTTTGTAGTCGTTATCTATTTTAGGCTTCTTACATTAATTCTTTAAGCTTTATGTGGGTTTTTTTTATGTAATAGTTTTATTCCTTTTAGAGATTTTAATTTTATTGATCAAGATATTATTTGTATTTTTATTCTATCTTTTATTTTTAGTCTATTTGAATTTATTATTATTTTGATATTTTTATGGCTGTAAACCGCTTTGTTCAATCTTTGATTGGAAAAACGGTATATAAATGTGTTAAATAAAAAAATAAAGCCTATTTTACATGGATAAATGTTTAGCCACATAAAACCTTTTGAAAATGAACTTCTATATATCTCTCTGTCTACATTTACCTGTATTACATTTTTAAGCAGCAAAATGAGCTTCTTGGTAATCATTTGAAAATAAAATTAATAAGGTAAAGTTCTTTCAAAAGAAATACTTTTTCATTTATAAAAGGGCTGATGAATAACTAAAACTACAGTGCCTTGTAAAAGCCTGTACACCCTTGCACATTTTCACATTCTACTGTTGAAAAATTATAAATCAAAATGCATTAATGTAAGAGTTTGCTATTACAGCAATATTCCAAAAATAATTAAGAATAAAAAAGCAAGAAGTCTTGATTGCATAAGTCTTCACACCTCTTCACTCAACATTTTATGGAAGCCCCCTTTCTGGCAGTAACAGCTACGAGTCATTTAGCATAAGTGTCTACCAACTTTGAACCGGGGGATGGTGCTTTTTTTTATCCATTCTTGGCAGAAGAACTCAAGCTCTTTCAAGTTGGCTGAGGATCAACTGTAGACTGTGGTCTTTAAGTCTTGCTACATATTCTCAATTGGATTCAGGACTGGGCTTTGACTGGACCACTCAAAGGCATTCACTTTCTTCTTGCTGAGCCAATCCACTGTTGTTTTTTCTTTGTGCTGAGGATCATTGTCCTGCTAAAAGTTGAATCTTCTTCCCAAGTCCCACATCTATGGCAGACTAGAACACGTTTTCTTCCAGGATTTGCCAGTACTTTGCACTATCCATCCTTCGATCTTTACAAGCTGCCCTGTCCCTACTGCTGCAAAGCATTCCTACGCCATACTGCTGTCACCACCATGCTTTACTGTAAGGATGGTGTTAGCGGGGTGATATACTGTGTTTGTTTTACACCACACATAGCATTGATTGAGACCAAAATGTTATATTTTTGTTTCATCAGACCACTAAACCTCCCACATGCATGCAGTATCCTCTATGTGTTTCTTTGCAAATGCTATCTGGTATTCATATTGGCTTCATTCTCACTACACTCCCATACAGGCCATATTTGTGGACTAATCTTAAACTAATTGAACAGTCAACATTTTCCCCAGCCTTAGTCCAGAGACCTATGTGGCTCTTTTAAAGTAATCTTAGGTCTCACAGTGATCACCTGCAGCAGTTTCCCTTTCTCACAGTTACTGACTTTGGAGGGATGACCTGATCATGGCAATGTCTTGGTGGTGCCAAACTGTTTCCGCTTTACAGTGATGGATCCAAGGGATATTCAAACACACTGAAATATTCTTATAGCCTTCCCCCAGCCTGTACCCTTGAATAATGTTATCCCAGAATTTTTTTTGGTAGCTCCTTGTTTGGCATGTTTTGACCTTTGCTTCACATTCACTTCATACAACAGAAACAGCTTGATTCTTCATTCAGGAGTATTCATATCAGCTCAACTACTGTGACTGGACACAGGCTTTTTAAATTTATTGTGGGACTTGCTTTTGAGCCAGAACTAATCTGGATTTGCTATGACAAAGAGTGAGAATTTAAGATTGTTTTGTTATTTTCAGTACTTTTGGAATATTTCTATAATTGTTCTTTTGCACTGAAAGTGTAGAGTATGTTGTGTAGATCAATAAAATTAAACTATTTTAATGAATTTTGATTTCTATGTTTTAGACAGCAGAATGTGAAAAATATACAAGCTTTTACAAGGCACTGGTATCTAGCTCAGGACCTACTTACTGAATTCAATGAATAAAAGTGTTCCTAGTATTGCTTCTCCTATAGCTAGTTGTAGAACAGGAAAATATAACTGGAAATATAAAGAGGAAATTGTACTGATAGAAATTTAAGATTTTAAAAGCAATTTCATACAAGGATGTACTTTAGCGTTCTAACAAGTATGAACCAACATAAACATTTGAGGCCACATAGATTACTACTTCAGCCATTTAATGTGGCTTCAAAAACTTATGTACAATAACTTATTATTCTGTTTGGATTTTTCTAGTACCAATATAGCTGTTAGAATTTTGTATAAACAAATGTAATGTTATCAGTGCCAGCTGCCAGCCTTTGGGGAGAGTATGCTGGGTGGTCCCCCAGGGCACCACCAGCATCACCTGTTATGCTGAAGATGGGAAACCGATTTTCAGCCAGGGTACCATTTCACTAGAGCCGGCCCTAGTTATCTTCAAAAGATATTTGAAATATGATTACAACTATATTGTATCTAACATCACTGAAGAGTAGCAGGCAAAACATTGGCAAATTTGGAATTTCCAGCTTCCTAGTTTTGATGTTATATATCAGCAACTGAACTCAGATGTCATCGGTGGTGGTAATTTATTAGAAAGCATGTTGTTAATTTACGGGCACATTTGACTAGCCCACACTGTCTGCAATCTACATGGTCACTTTTAGCCTATGTACATTATAGGCAATTTTCGAGGGGAAACCTCCTCTGTTGTTTCTCTTTCAAACTGAGAAGCCTGAAAGTACATACACTAAAAGCCTCAATTACTTTGCACCTGCTGTTTGTGTGGTCAGCAAAGCAGGAGCAAAATAGCGTGCATACATTTGAAAATCAAATGTACACAGTAACATAGTAAATAACATCAGAAAAAGACCATGTGAGATAGATTCAAAAGTAACAAAAAAACATTTCTTCACAGAAAGGATAATGGATGCATGAAAGTGCCTTCTAGTAGAGATGGATTAAAAAATAGTAACACAATTCAAGAAAACATGGGATAAGTAGAGAAGGATGCTCAGCCGCAAAAAAGTGACGGTAAAGTCAAAGATCAAGTAAGATCTGTGGTGCTGCAACATGGAAGGAAAAATGGGCAGATTAAATGTACCTTAAAGTCTTTGCCATTATATTCTAGGTTTCTTCAGATCACTTTCCATTTGAAGATCTGTTTAATGTACAGTTCTTTAGCTCCCATAAATAGCACCATAATGTGGGTGCAGTAGCATGCCATCTGCTTATGTGTATATTATATGCATTCTGATTATTTTATTTTGCAATAAGGTTTTCACATCATGGTTAGAAAGCAGAATTATTTTTCAAACATTTAATGTAAAGAAATGTTTTTGTTGAGAACTCAAAACACGATTATGTCCAATTTAATATGTATTTGATATTTATTTTAGCATTTATTTATTTGAAAGTTTTTATATAATGCAAAATGGGGCAGTAGTCTGTCTGTCTAAGCAGTTTACAGAGGTCACATACATAATAACATAATTGATAGAGACATTACAATCAAATTAAAACAAGTGCAGGGTGTTGCATATAGGGAAAAATAACCCTTGCTGATGTTAGGTTCCATATTAGGAGCTACTATTCAGGAAAATGATATAGGCATCATAGTGGATAATACTTTGAAATCGTTGGCTCAGTGTGCTGCAGCAGTCAAAAAAGCAAACAATGTTAGGCATTATTAGGAAGGGAATGGTTGTTAAAACAGAAAATGTCATAATGCCTCTGTATCGCTTCATGGTGAGACTGCACCTTGAATATTGTGTCCAATTCTGGTCGCAGCATCTCAAAAAATATATAGTTGTGATGGAGAAGGTACAGAGAAGGGCAACCACAATGATAAAAAGGATGGAACAGCTCCCCCTATGAGAAAAGGCTGGAGAGGTTAGGGCTATTTAGCTTGGAGAAGAGACGGCTGAGGGGGGGATATGATAGAGGACTTTAAGATCATGAGAGGTCTTGAACAAGTAGATGTGAATAGATTATTTACACCTTTGGATAATAGAAGGACTAGGGGGCAATCCATGAAGTTAGCAAGTAGCACATTTAAGACTAATCGCAGAAAATTCTTTTTCACTCAACGCACAATTAAGCTCTGGAATTTGTTGCCAGAGGATGTGGTTGTGAGTAGTGTAGCTGGGTTCAAAAAAGGTTTGGATAAGTTCTTGGAGGAGAAGTCCATTAACTGCTATTAATCAGGTTGACTTAGGGAATAGCCACTGCTTTTAAATTGCATCAGTAGCATGGGAACTTCTTGGCGTTTGGGTACTTGCCAGATTCTTGTGGCCTGGTTTGGCCTCTGTTAGAAACAGGATGCTGGGATTGATGGACCCTTGGTCTGACCGAGCATGGCAATTTCTTATGGGAAGTAATGTTGGCAGGATGATTGACAGGTTAAGATGGAAATCTGTCACCACCTTAGGCAGGAACTTAGGGTGTGTACGCAGGACCATCCTGTCATGTGTACAGTGGATATGTCACTAAGGCCTGGAGCTCACTGTCCCTGCACACTGAGGTGACCACCACCATAAATATGACCTTCCAGGTCATTTACTTCAGGTCACAGGAATGCAGTGGCTCAAAAGGAGCTTTCAACAGCTGACCGAGCACCACGTTGAGGTCCCAAGACACAGCTGGAGGCCTTAGGAGAGGCTTCAATTGAAGCAGGCCCCGCATGAAATGTTCAACTATAGGCTGTACAGAGATGGGAGTACCATCTACATCATGGTGGTATGTGCCAATTGCAATCAAATGACCTCTAATAGAGTTGGAATTCAAGCCAGCCTCTGATAGGTGTAGAAAGTAATCAAGCAGTTTGGGGGGGGGGGGGGGGGCAGAAGAACGGATCCAGGGCCTTCTGCTCACACCACATCGAAAACCTCCTCCACTTCAGCCTATAGGACTTTCTAGTGGAAGGCTTTCTGGAAGCCACCAGGACTCAAGACACCTCCTCAGAGAGATCAAGCGGTTGCAAAATTACCTCTCCTTAAATATGCTGCTTTACTAGAAATTAGGTTTTCAGATAGTCATAAGCAGCAATATAGAGACAAAGAAGGAATGATAAAAAGAAAGGCTAGATGGACAGTGTTTAGATATAAAGACATTTAACAGTGGTGCATTCTGGTTATCTCTAAGGGTTTGTTCCAGAGGAAAGGGAGGTGAAAATGTACAGAAATGAGAGAGGCTTTATTGGTATATGGGGGCAATGGGACGTGTATGCAGAGAAGAACTGAGAAGAAAAAGTAGTCTAGTGAGAGTACAGAAAACTAGAAGGAAGCCAGACCATGAATTAATGTAAAGGAACGGCAAAGCATTTTGAAACAATTTTGATATTTCATAGGAAGCCATTACAGACAGAGCAGGTAGGAGAAGAAAATGTGGGAAAAACCAGGGAAGCTGAAAGCAAGATTAGCTGCAGAGTTTCATAAACTCTGGAAAGGACACGTTGAAAACAGCAATGAAAATGAGCAGGAAGGTATGAACAATATTATCAATTGTGAGAGAGAAATTACTTTTCTAAATATTGGAAAGCACATAACAGATGAATAAAGTCTAGAAAGTTTGGAGGAAAAAGAGAGGAAGGGATCAAAGGGATCTGAACCTAATCGGGGAAAAAAGAAGAGGAGTAATATAAAGTACTCCTGCTATTATGCAATCAAGAAGAAGGACCCAACATGGGTGGCAAGATGATACTTCCTTAGCTGGCAGAGGAGGAAGAAGGCAGATGTAGGCAGGCCTCAGGTAATGGGTCAGCCATAGAAATGGAGGGAAGGATGGTAGGAGAGGGGTGTGGTTGGACAGTGGGTTGGTGGGTGGCTCATGTCCCTTTAAAGTTGAGAGCCCAAGACTAGGCAGACCTTTTTCTGCTTCCACCAGCCAACTCAAAAAGCTCCCAGCCATCATCCCACCCACTTACCTTGCTACATGGATTCCTTTGCTCCTCAGCTGAGGGATCAGGTCCAGCTACCTTGAGGCTAGCATTGGCATCTTTACTCCCATAATCATGAGATACAAGATACAAAAAAGTAAAATGGGGTATATTGTGATGAATGGGGGAGGGAGGGGCAGGGTCTAGGCGAGTGCAGCATGGAGACAGCAGTGGCTGTGAAAAGTGGGTGACCTCTGGGAAGGGTCATGTCTGCTCCTCCCAGGCATGATGTATTTGGCCTGTGAAGGCTATTTGATGGTGTCCACAATCTGCAGGTAGGAGAAGACCCTGGTCACAATATGGTGGTCAGAGCATTGGTACTGGGCACCAATCGCAACATGGTGATACACATGGCAATCGGGAGATCATTGATGGGTTACGTCATGGACCTTTCTGGGATACTCAGTCTCTGGAGAAGAGGAGAGTCCACTTCAAATGTAGGTGGCAGCATGGCAGCTGGACTCCAAGGCTAGGCCATTGGACCAAGCAGTGACAGGATTGGCAGATTGTGCTTGTGGCCACACCCCCGAGGATTTAAAAAACTCAGAGTAGGCAGTTTAGGGGGCAATCTGCCAGCTGGTGTATTGGCCTCATATTGACAAGTCAGCCTCAGTCCACTGCTGCATGGGGAAGAGGCTGGTCGGTCAGCATGGGGAAGCCAAGGCCACATGGCAAGGCATGTTATGGTGGCCATTGTGAGGAGGTCCAAACAGGGCAAGGTCTAGGCATCCATCTTGAGGAGGTCCAGACAGAGGAAGGCCTAGATGGCCATCTTGAGGAGCAGAGAGGATAAAACCTGAGCAGCCATTTCAAGGGGTCCAGATCATTGTGGGCTGTTTGGTGCAACAGCCATATAAAAAAAAAAAAAATATTGGTTTGGGCATCCACATGGGACCCACCTTAGGGGTGATATCCAGAGTGTGTAGCTGCATATGGTACATCCATGTATATTAAGAATTGGTATGGCACTAAGGTAAAGGGGCCAGAGTACCAGTCTATGGCTGGACATGCAGTTTAGTTTGCTCACTCTGCCCTCTACAGTGGTAAGATAGGACCAGTATCGATTACCCACCCCCCAGGTTGTCATGAAAAAGAGGGGCCAAGAATAAGTACCTTTATGGCACTGTGGAGTCAATGGGTGGCATAGTAAAAAAAAAAAATAAAAATGCTTGGCCAGGAAGAATTGAAAGTGTCCTTGTCAGTTAATTAAGTGATGAGAATATTATGGCTTGTGTGTGCATCTCTTGTTGGCTGGGCCAGATGACAGTGCCACGTAACATGACTGCGAGATGACATAAGGCACTAGTTCTGGAGTGTAGTCAGTAAATTGGGAAGCCTGGCTGACTTGATATTACTGCACAGCCACATAAAAAAAAAAAAAAAAAGAATGATGACAGAAGGGGAAAGGGATGACTAGATAATATAATTCCAAAGGGCTGAGCAATTGGAGTAATCTCCCAGATTTAATATCTCACATTTCCCTTAGTGATTGTATTTATGATTATAGCTCCAGCAAGCATGGTACCAAGGAGAGAAATGAAAGGCTCAACCACCTATGGCAAACGGGTTGCAAGAATGCCGAGAGGTAGGAGAAGCCGACAAGTCCAAGTGGGCTGACAGTGGCATCACCACAGAAGGAAATCTGGAGCACATTACTTCAGGCCATTGTATCCAATTGAGCCATGTGAAAAGCAAAGAAGGATCAACAAAACTTGGAGAGACTGATGTCTGAGCTATGCCAGCAGGCACAGCTGCATGCATGGAATGGCTTCGACGATGGCTAGCACACGACAATGTGCCAGCTTCAAAGCGTTCAGATGCATCTGGCCCCTAACCCACAGTGACGACCCCCCATCTCAGCCGATCAGCTCAGTGTACTGCAGAGGACATAGGTTAGACCATCAGACAGCTTGACGGTTCCTCTGAGTCTGCTTCTACCCCCCAATAGCAGCAATGAAGAGTTGGCTCCGGCCACAGTTAGACAGCATCCGCTAAAAACTTTCAAAAGAAAGAGGGTGGTAGCCAAAAAAGTTAGCTCTGCAGGTGAGATTTAGGGTCACAATTCACAGCCTGCCACAGATGAACTACATATAAGGGCTGTATTGATCCCCCCACCCCCCCCATTACTGTTCCACTCTGATGAGGATATTCTATGCGGGGTAAAAACTTGACTTGGGGCAATCCCTGGAAACTTAAAAAGAAAATATGGAAATGCAAATTCATTGACATTTTTTCTCTGCTAATTAGAGACCAGGACAATGGAAGCTAAAGCTAAGGATAAAGATTCAATAGTGGAAAGGCAAGGACAGAAAAATGAAAATTCTAAAAACCATCCACAACTGGATTTCCATTTTCCATATTTTTAAGAGTGTTATAGTGGAAGAGAGCCCAATTAGGCTCAAAAGGCACAAAAATAATGTGAGGGTTGGGCATGGCTCAAATATGATGTAAAATTCAGGGGAAGCATGGTTGAGTGTAGCTGATCTTGTGGCAACATCAGTTGGTAGATATCTGGCATGATGAAATGACAACAACACAGAGCATTTAGCTCTTAGGAATTCAGAGCCCAATCCATCTAACAGCAGCAAGGAGATGGACCCAACATCCATAACAAGGAAGCATGACACATGCAGACAGTTTAACACTGGGCACTGTACCTGCAATGCTGGACATCCGGTGACGCAATGCTGGGTATCCAGGGATCGGTGCCAGCAAGCACTTAGCTACCCAGGATAACTGACAAAGGTGACTCCCTCCCCAGTTAAAATTGAGGCTATGATGCCATTGCTTGATGAGTACCCCCCTTTAGGTATCAAGCCCATGCAACTGCTGCAAGTATCATACAAGGTTTCATCATAACATGTATTACAACATCCCTTGACCCCCCCCCGGTTCCCACTAGTGCTGAATGCGCCATCTCTGCCACAATATGAGACCATAGAGTGAGAGAAGATTAGCCTGGAGGTTGTGCTAGGTAGAGTTGTGGCCCCTTTTGCTGTCCTCCTTTCCAAAACATGATCATATCCCCATAGGCAATTATTCCTAAAAAGGAACCAGAAAACTTTCAGCTAATCCACAACCTTTCCTATCCTGAGGATAGGAATGACATGATTGACTCTCAGTTATGCACAGTCAGCTATGCATCCCTAGACCAGGCTCTGGTGATCATCTGCAGCATGAGACAGAGGGCTAACTTAGCAAAAGCAGACATAGAGGTAGATCTTTAAAACATGCGCCACCGGCGCGAACAAAAGTACACCAGATTTTATAAGATACACGCGTATCTTATAAAATCCGGGGTCGGCGCGCCCAAGGCTGTGCAAAATCGGCATCCTGTGCACGCCGAACCGCGCAGCCTGCCTCCGCGGCCTCAGAGGGAACTTTCCTTCCGCGTCCCCCCACCTTCCCCTCCCTTCCCCACCCCCCCAGCCCTACCTAAATCCCCCCCCTACCTTTGTTGGGCAAGTTACGCCTGCTTCAAGCAGGCGTAACTTGCGCGCACCGCCCTGGCATCCCCCGGCACAGGCCGCAGTGCCAGGGGACTCGGGACCGCCCTCCTGGCCCGCACCCGAACCGTCGCCATGCCCCCGGACCCGCCCCAGACCGCCCCCTGCCCCTGGACATGCCCCTTGGGCACGCCCCCTCCCACCCCTTTTACGAAGCCCCGGGACTTACGCGCGTCCCAGGGCTTTGCGCACGCCGGTGGCCTATGCAAAATAGGCGCGCGTATATCCAGGAGGATTTACGCGCGCAGGGGTTTTAAAATCTACCCCATAGAGTCTGCCTTCCACCTGCTCCTGGTACATCCTGACTCATTTTACTTATTGGGTTTCAGATTTGGAGAGGAGAACTACTTAGATAAATGTGTACTTAATTTCTTGTGCTTACTTTGAAAATGTTAGCACCTTTCTGCACTAGGTAACCACAGATATTTGGATCCTAGAAAATATACTCCATTACCTGGATGATTTTCTTTTCATTGGTAAAGGTGTATGCGATTGTAGCCTCCTCCTATCCATTCTTTAGAAGCCAGCTGATGATTTTGGCATTCTCCTAATGAAGGACAAGACAGATAGCCCATCTTCAGTCTAAATACATTTCTGGGCATATAAATAGATGTGTTAGCTGGGCCACTAGGCTTCTCCAAGAAACAATTTTCAGGCTGAAAGAAGCTTTGCTATTCTGAGGCGGACAAAGAAAACTACCCTGAAGCAATTCCTCACGGGTCTTCTGAGCTTTGTCTGCCAAGAGATCCCTATGGGCAGGGCATTTATTCGAAGAATGGCTATGGTCATGACAGGTATTACCACCACATTTGGAGCAGCAAGGCCATAAAACAGGAAATTAAGAAGTGGGACTATTTCTTGCAAGAATTCAGTGAGCTGACAATATGGCAGTATCTGCCTAGATCCAATTGGAATTATTCACTGGCCCGTCAGAAGGCCAATGTTGCAAGCTTTATTTCCCAATGGCAAAGAATATAAAAAATATTCAAAAAATAATTCAAAAAAATAAAATTGGCACAATAACACACACATCACACATATATTTATCAATTGCCCTAGTCAATCATTTCTCATTCACATTGCTTCTAAACTCTCTGCAGCATTATGCATTGATAACATGTCTAGATATCAACATAAAATATTGTCCAAATATATCCAAAGTGCTTGTAATGAACCAATGACACACTTGCAATAGAGCTGGACTTCAAAGGTACTTTGTGAATTGCAAATGAATCACATGAAAGATACCTTCATTAAAAAGGGGATACAGTTGAATCACATTCCACAAGAAAGGATATTTTGTAATTGTTCAACAGGACTGTTGTTCCAATGATGTTTCTATAGTCTATGTTCTACTTTTGCTATATTCTGTATTCTCTCTGTACCAGGTATCCACATATCATTTTTATTTTATTTAAAGCCTAGATCCAATATACTATATACTGTGTAAAAAAAATATAATATATATATATATATATATATATATATATATATGAAAAATTTCCAAAAGGGAAAGAAAGCTCTGATGTGAAATTTATTATTAAAATATATTCTTTATTCATATACTATACAAATAAAACACACAAAATAAATGAGCAGTACCTGATATAGTAATAACTAATTAAAGTCTAGTTGAATCCATGACAATGAATCTTAATATTGTATCAACACAATGAATGAGTGTGAAAATGTGTCACAAAGTCCAAATGATCAAATGTTCAAGACATAATAAGTTAAAGGTAATGTGACATAACACTTCATTGCATACAACTTAATAACTGCTTGCTGTACATGAGCATAGATCAACTATGTACCAACCCATCAGTCATAGCACTTGTTAGATACATAAAAATGAGCTGCCTCTATCCCAATTTACTAATTTTCCCAGAGTCTTGCAGATATCACTGAGTGCTGCAGGCATTGCGAATGAAGGCTTTAGTTCTCATTCTTCATAATTGGAGCTGCCACCACAGCAGCAGCACTGGATTTATTGTGGGAGGCCATAATATCAGCAGGTAGGTGACACTTCAACTGATATTGCCTCTATCTGAGACCCAAGGAATATTTCAGCATGTAACATCTTAATTTTTGCTATGTTTAATTCCAGGTCTGTGCCACAAATGCACTTTGTCTGGATCATAGTGTTGTGGCTGGCTGGTCTGGACTAAGGGAACACTATCCGGGGAGTGCCAAAAGTTGGTAGGGCAGGACTAGGACCAGTCTTCTGCCTAGCTAGCCTCCTTCTCTGCAGGTTGAGCCCTTGGGATCTGGGGGCCAGTAGGACTTGGCTGCAGCACTAGTACATTTTGGTGAGTGCTGACTAGGGAAAAAGCTGATATTGGTATAGAGTGCTGGTAAGGACTGGAACTAGATCTTGAATGTAGGCAAGAACTGGGACAGGATCTTGAATGCAGGCAAGGACTGAAACTGCATCTTGAATACAAGCAAGGATTGGAATTGTGGCTTGAGTGCAGGCAAGGACTGGAACTGAGGCTGGAGTGCATCAGGACAAGACAAGGACAGGACTGACAAGAACAGGACACACTGAATAGGGAACACCGAACAGAAAGGCCCGAAGGCACACTGGGCTAAGGAGCCTGAGATAGGCCGTAGATCAAGGAAAGCCTAGATAGGCCACAGAGCTAGAAAAGACCTAGGTAGGCCACAAGGCAAGGAGCAAGAAGGCTGGAAGGCCACAAGGCAAGGAAATGAGCGAGAAGGCTAGATGGCCACAAGGCGAGGAGCAAGAAGGCTGGATGGCCACAAGGCAAGGCAAGGAAATGAGCGAGAAGGCTGGATGGTTACAATGCAAGGCAAGAGATCAGGGCAATGAGCCAAGGCAGACCCAATTTGAAGACATCAAGGCAGGGAACAAGCAGGCAGGGTTATATAGGGATGAGGCGGATAAGAGGAGGAGTTTGGCATGGTTTGCAGAGTATTCCTGGTGGCTAGGAGGCTGCATCACAGCCTGAATTGAAAGAGCTATGAAATGCTAACATGAAATGCATGGGGCGGAGCTCCAAGGAGACCTCTGCTGGTGGGGAGGTGTCATAGTCAGGGTACAATGAGGCTCTATAGCAGGTGAAATCATAACACATAGGGCACACCTTTATACAATGGGCACACAAGAGAGCAAAAGCTAGGCCCCTTGGAATGCATTTGAGCACAGCCTGGCATCAAATTGAGCTAACTTGAGCAGATAGCGGTCCCCACTTTGGGCAATATTTCTCCACCTAGGGGGGAAATGACTTGGCAACAACACACAGTGTGGAGCTAGTACAAAGGATGCAGAGGGACTGCATTGCAATTACGGATCTTTTCCCTGATGTGCACATCATTTGGTCCTGCATCACACCTAGGCACATATGGTAGGGTGAGCAGTCCTATCAAGCTTTGGAAAAGACAAGAAATAAGATCAACAAGTTGATGCAAAAGTTCATGCCTATTATTCAATGTCTGTCTGCCCATCATGACCTGATAGATGACAGCTGGGTTATTCCAACAGATGGATTACATTTGTCAGACCTCATCCTCGATATTTAACAGTGACATAAAATGGCCTAGAAATGTTACTAGTCAGATATAGCTGCAGCACTTAGCTGGTGGGTGAGAATAGTTACCTGGGAGCTGTGGCAGGGTGACCAGCAGGACAGGTGTCATGCCGATAAAAGCACACAATATACATAGTGGGGCATAGCAAATGCCCAGAGCAGCTTCTTAACCACACATAGTGCATCCTAATCACATTCCCAATGCTTTTATGGTAGGTGGGGCAAAGTAGCACCAGCACAGATGCCTAAGCTCCTGTCTTTTACAAAACAAGAAGACCTGAGCAATGGTGGACTGTATTCCAGACCCAATGCAATGAATTTATGGCCAAGTGTGTATGTATATATATATATATATATATATATATATATATATATATATATATAAAAAAAGGCAATATATTTCACCTGTGCTAGTTTGTACTATTATATGCAAAAAAAACAAACCCAAATGAAACTTAGGGGAAAAGAAAAAAGCACTCTCACCTATCAATTAATCATACAGAAAATATTGTTTTTCCTAAAATGATACTATTTTATTGAAGATTCAATGAAAATGTAAATTTTTCAATTTTTACATAAAATCAATATCAATCCCTGATACATCATTAATTGCTTTATCTCCACATAATAACAATTGTCACTAGATATTGATTTGAGCCTAAATACTGATAACCCTCAACTCTATACTACGTCTTACCTCAATCTTTCCCTTAATGCTCTTTACATCACCAAAACATATTGTAGTAGGGTCTTTTATAATGGAAACACCACTGTAAATTGTATAATTTTAACTTTTAGATCTCTAAAATCACAGTTCTAACTCCTTCATTAGTGGTGTGTTCCATTTACATGATTTTATCTTCTATCCCAACAAGGGCCTTGTTTCGCCAACCTGGCTTCTTCAGGGGAATGTTACTTGAAGAGACCAATCCATAAGCAACCAAGCGGAAGCCAGCATTCAGCAAATTGTAAATACACAACAAATGCTGGATAAAGGTGATACAATCCAAAAATCTCAAAACAGTTTATATGTCCAAAAAGTTCTTTATTCAAAAGCGGCAACTCCACTGTATAACATCGCATGATTTTTCACCAAGGGTCCCCCGACACGGACCCGTGTTTCGCCAGAGGCTGCGTCGGGAGGGATGCCCAGGACATATTTATTAGAATTTCTAAAAACAAATTACAAAGGACTGTATTAAAAGAACGGTACCAGTACAGAATAAATGCAGTTCATTATACATAAAGGGGCGGATTTTAAGAGCCCTGCTCGCCCATGTCAGTTGTATGCATGTATCTTTCTCAAGGAACTTTCTTCTTCTATACAGGCTAGTTGTTGCACAAAATGGTGCCCCACACAAGAGTTGGGTTTTTTTTTTGGCATCCCTCCCCTTCCCTTTCAGGCTTGCAGACTGACTCAAAAGAATGACATGGAACTCCCTGATGACATCTGGTCTGCTCACCCTTCTTGCCCCATCCCTTGTGATGCCCCTGCTCATGTACACCTTTGTGCTGAAAAGAATTTGTTTAATACTGCTAAACAATAAAGCAATAGGAATAGCAACGATTCCTTCAGCACTACAGTATGCATAATGATCTCCACTGTATAGTTAGGACTTTAAAGTCACAATTGTCTTCCCTTTTATTGCTTGAGATTTGGAGACCTATAGACAAGGGAATGTCTTCCTTGCATAACGCACTGATAACCTATTTATTCTTTTAAAGGATATCATGTAAGTCTGGATCTTCCTGTGCTCCTACAAACATACTGCTTTAAATTGGCTAGCAAGATCAATATTTTCTTCATTCATTCTCTGAGAGAATCTTCCAGCCAGGCAGCCTGTGAATGTCTAGCCATAAACTGGCTATTTCTATAGTCCATTGATCTTAATTTTATCTCTTCTTTTGCATTTATATGTAAAATGGATCCTCCATCAAAAAGTGATATAATGCAACATTTTAATCTGATTTACAAAGTTTACCTGTAAGCAAATATGGGGGACAGATTTTTCTACTAGCTTTAATTTTGTCTTTAATATTCAACCTTTTCTTCCGTGCTATATTCTAAGAGAAGATGATTGTTAATGCAAGGCACTACTGCCACATTCCATTAACTCATTTCTACAAATGAGCAGATGCCAACAGACTATTATTAATCATAGGTCAATCATTGAATTGGCAGTCTGTAATTAGAGAATCATAGGTTGCTATAGGCATTTATAAATATTCAGTTCACTTTGTTAAATTCAGAGAGATTATGCATGGAGAATCTGAAATATGGGAATTTCCTGAAAGAAGGAGGAAGGGATTCTATTTACAAGCTAATTACCACCATGGTAAAGCTCTAAGCAGGTGTCACTTTAGGTACTATTTTGGCAACACATATACAAATTGTCATTGACAATCATAGGCATCAGAATGGGGGGGGGGGGGGCACAGGGGCCATTCTGGCTCCTAAAGAATTGAAGGATCACAAGTTTTGCAGTATTTCAGCTACTTCCTTCTTCCTGGCTGCTGACACCTGAATGAGGACAACAGGCGTCAATGGGTGAGGAGAAAGAAGCAGACTGTGCTACATGGCCATGATCCTCTGACTGTTTAGGAGCATAAAAAGTTAGTGAGGGGGAGCAGAAGCAGCAGAAAGGAAATAATTGGCTGTCCTACCTGCAGTGAGTAAGGGGATTGTGGGGGAACATAAGGAGTGACAATAAGAAGTTATGGGAGGGGAGAGGGGACTGGGGAACAAGACTGCTGAAGAGAGGGGGCTGGGAAGCAAGGCTACTGGGAGTGGGGGTCCAGGAGAGAAGAGGGGGCTGGGAAGCAAAACTGCTGGGGAGTAGGGGTCCAGGAGGGGAGAATAGGACAGGAGAGAGAGACTGCTGGAGAATGAGAGGTCTGGGAGAGGAGGAGAGCAAGACTGGGGAGTGAGAGGTCTGGAAGGAGGGGAACTGCTGGGGCGTGAGGGGGTGTGGGAGAGGAGGGGAGCATGACTGCTGGGGAATGAGGGGTCTGAGAGAGGAGAAGAGCAAGACTGCTGGGAAGTGAGAGGTCTGGGAAGGAGGATAGCAAGATTGCTGGGAAGTACTGGGATCTGGGTGAGGAGGGAAGCAAGACTGCTGGGGAATGAGGGGGTCTGGGAGGAGGGGAGCAAGACTGCTGGGAAGTGGTGTGATCTGGGAGGGGAGAGGGAGCTGGGGAGTGGGAGGCTGGGGAGCAAGAGAGCTGGAGAATGGGAGTCTGGAAGGAGAGAAGGGGCAGGAGAACAAGACTGCTAGGAGCTGAGAAGCAAAACTTCTGGGGAGGAGTATATGAGAGCCAGAAAGCATGTGTGTGTGTGCTTGTGAACGAGAGCCATAGAGTGTGTATGTGTGCGCATATGTATGAGAGCTAGAGAGCCTGTGTGTGTGTGTATGAGTCAGAGTCTGTGCATATGTGAGGGAGAGAGAGCTTATGTGTGTGAGTCACAGCCTGGATATGTATGTGTATGAGAGAGAGGAAGTAGTGTAGTGAGAGACAGAAATGGTGTGTGTGAGAGAGAGGGTAAAGTTTGTGTGGCCTCCTTCTTCCAATCCACAGCAATCACAGGGTGACTGGAAATAAAAAAAATCCC
This sequence comes from Rhinatrema bivittatum, assembly GCF_901001135.1. Classification (NCBI taxonomy): domain Eukaryota; kingdom Metazoa; phylum Chordata; class Amphibia; order Gymnophiona; family Rhinatrematidae; genus Rhinatrema; species Rhinatrema bivittatum. The sequence goes on along the minus strand of NC_042618.1, from coordinate 396,092,000 downwards.
AGATATGGAGAGCGGGAGATTTTTTGTTAAACCTTATTAGTTTCAAGATTGAATGTTATTTGATGTGTCTGCTGTTTTGAAATAGTTTGCTGGTGTTTTGGGAAATATATTAGCTTTTCTGAGGTTTTAATTATTAAATGTTCTATTCATCAGCTGTTTTGAAATATTTATTCTTTTTATTGGTATGGTTTTACTATTATGATTGATGTTTTCATAATATGCTTGGTTGTGGAGGAAATTTGTTTTTCTGTAACTCAGCTGACAATGGAATTTGTTTGTATGGTGAGGTGTCGGGGAAACTATTCTATTCTTCCCTCATTGTAGAGATCTGTATGTGTGTTAGGGGGTGGTCTGTGATCACAAATAGTCACTTAGTACTGATATTTCTATTAGTAATGCTGTTTTTATCATTTTCTCCTTTACCAGTATGTCTGGTTTTCTAGCATGAAGCATTTAATTGGTCTAGAAATAAATATGTATACTCTTATGATTTATGCAAGAATATATATAACATAGAATAACTAACTGTACATTTAAATAAAAAAATTGGCAGTGAGAATGTGGGTGGAGCTTGGTGCAGAACTTGGTTGCCCCCCCCAACCAAAAAAGCATTCTGCTGCCCAAGATACCAATAATGATTTTAAAAAAATATGAATTGGGTATCCTGTTTACAGAAAAACACATAGGGGTAGATTTTAAAAGGGTGAGCGTGGGCATACATGTGTGTATGCTACCCGGCGCGTGCACATGTACACCCGATTTTATAACTTGCGCGCAAGTTATAAAATCAGGGGTGCAAGGGGGTGCACAATTGTGCGCCGAGCGCTGCCTTCCCGTTCCCTCCCAGGCCGCTCTGAAATCGGAGCGGCCTGGGAGGGAACTTCCTTTCCCCCTAGCCTGACCTTACCACCCCTTCCCCTAACCTTTCCCCCCCTTAGCCCTACTCTAATCCCCCCCAAAAGTTGTATCATACTGGAGGCAGGTGCAAGTTGCGCATGCCGGGAGCCTGCCGGCATGCAATCCTTCAACACAGCGGCAATGGCCGCTGTGTTGGAGGCCTCTGGGCCCGCCCCCGGACCGCTCCTTTCTGCAAGACCCAGAACTTACACGCGTCCTGGGGCTTTACGCGCGTCGCCGGGCCTTTTTAAAATAGGCTCGGCGCGCGTAAACCCCCCCCCCACGCGCATAAGGCTTTTAAAATCCAGCCCATAGTGTTATACAACAAACCTACAGTTAGCAAAGTAGTCATGGCTTATACGTAGCTGTGCTTCAAAATATTGGTACACCTGGTATTCTCTTTAAATTAATGAAGAACTAGCTACCATATATTTGTGGGACCTCTCCTCACAGGGTCATGGTATTTTTACCAGACTCTATCTTATGGTTCTTGGTCCATTTTGCTTTGTATTTTTTCAAGTATTTTTTACATATTTTTTCACCACATTTTTTTGTGAATTAAATCTTTTTTTCAAAGCTGATGAAAACTTCAAAACACAGTCATATATGGAAATCGTCACTTTTTCTCATTCCGGAGATCAATATATTCAGCAACAGTACTTATCTGCATATCCCAACACGATCGCGTTTCGGACCCCCTCTCTTGAGGTCCTGCTTCAGGGGACAAAACTTTCCATCTTATTCTGTGACAAAACAACCAGTAAGAAGAGTTCAATAGCTACATTCAATCGTTGTATTCTTATAGCCGCGATCCCACCGTTGGAATCGCCATTCTTTGAAACATGGCTCATACCGGATGGCTTTTAAAGAGCTGGAAACGGAAGTCCCTCCCTCTCTTGCTTCCTAATTGGTTAAACACTGTCGCCAACTAGGTCGGATCAATACATAGGCTCTCTCCAGCTCAGTTCTCCATCACGTCGTCTTTCTTTTGCGTCTACTTTTTTGAGAATGTAACAATCCGCTGCTGGCGTAGTCTTCAAACAGGTCGGTTTAAGCTATATAATACAGGTAGGAGAAATGGACTGAACTGGGCTGTAGTTCTCCATCACGTTGTCTATTTTCAAAACAAAAATTCAGTCCCGCCCCTAATGGCGGGAAACTTAAACCCGAATTGATTTAAGGCAACAACTCCTCATTGTATTCCTGCAAATCCAAAAGAATCTAAGCGATCCAACATATTTATTGTTTGCCACAAAAATTGTATTCAAATTAATGAATACCAATTGATTTTCTCGTTCAGACCACATGGATCCATTGTGTTTAAAGTATAAATCCAGTGGTGTTCCCGTTTGTTAAGATGATACTGAATATCTCCTCCTCTACAGCTAGGCCGGATTTTTTCTATGATTAGCCACCGTAAATCGGTGAAAACATGTTTGTGTGAAACACAGTGTTGTACAAGAGGGGCCGCCATTTTAACGTCTTCAGGCAACTTCTATGTTCGATCAATCGAGTACGAATTTTCCTTTTGTTCTCCCCACGTAACTCAATCGACACGGACATTGTATAACATAAATGACGCCCTCAGATTCACAGGACGTCATAGATCTAAGTTTCACCTTTACATTTGAATGTAATTCCTGCCATTCCTCACCAGACCATGACAGAGAACACATTTCACAATGGCCACATGGGTAATGACCCCCGCTCATCAAACTCACCGCCATTGATTGAAAGGTGGAATGTACCACCATATCTCGTAAATTTTGTCCTCTAAAAAACGTAAATCTTGGGCCTGTTTGGAAAGCTTCATGTAAAGCCAACACTTGCCAATGACTGCGAATCACATTAATAACTGACTGAGCTTGAATAGAGTATCTTAAAGTACAAGTACGATGTTTAGAAAAGGGACGTTGTTGATAATCCAGAAGCAATTCTCTATTTGCAAATAATGCCCTTTTAAAGGCTCTCTTAATGACTGATTTAGGATAGCCCTTTTGACAAAATCTATCAGACAGCTCCATTGCTTGAGCACGAAATTCTATGTCAGTAGAACATATTCGGCGTAGTCAGAGGAATTGTGAGATGGGTAACCCATCTTTAAGGCGGGACGGATGAACACTGGAGTATCGTAAATAATTATTCCGATCTGTTGTTTTTCGGTACAGAGTAGTACTGATTTTATCACCTTCACACCTGATCCATATATCCAAAAAGGCTATCGCCGTCTATTCATATTGGGCAGTAAATTGTAAATGTGGATCTAATGAATTGAACCAACACAAAAAAGTTCGGAGATCCTCTAATGATGACAACCAAATAAAAAAGATATCATCAATCTAACGTTTGTATATTAGCATTTTTTTAAACCATTGTGAAGAATACAGATATCGCTCCTCAAATTGTGTAACATAGAGGTTAGCGATATCTGGTGCAACTGTAGCACCCATTGCCACACCTCGTATTTGTAAGAAAAACTGCCCATCAAACTGAAAAAATTTTTTGAACAATACCAACCGCAGACATTCAGACAAAAATGATGAAGGGACTCTATGTGGTCGCTGGCGCTGATGAAAAAACTGTTCCATAAGTGTAAACGCCTCTTGCTGCGGAATATTTGTATATAATGATGAAATGTCCAAAGTAACTAACCAATATTCATTAGGAAGATCAGTAACTTCCTGTAATATCCGCAACATATGTGAAGTATCCTGAATGAAAGAGCGGGCTTCCTTCACAAATGGTTTTAAGAAGAAATCCAAATATGTGGATAATGGCTCCAACACCGATCCCCTACCTGCCACGATAGGGCATCCAGGAGGTTGTTCCAAATTTTTATGTACCTTAGGCAAAGTATACAGTACAGGGTCAATCAGATGTTTTATTTTTAATGCTCTAGCTTCTCTCGTTGTTACGAACCCCATCTTTACACCTTGATCAACTAAAGTTTCAATCTGTTCTTGAAGAGCTGAAGTAGGATTTTCTTCTAATGGAAGATAGTATGTCACATCACGTAGCTGACGCTGAATTTCAGCAACGTAATCTTGGGTATCTTGTATGACTACTGCCCCTCCTTTATCAGCTGGCTTTACAGTAATCCCTTTGTTCTCGGACAACTGTTTAATGGCTCGATGTTGTAAAGTTGACCAATCAGTGGCAAATTGATTTCTTTTGAAATTATCTTGATCTTCTAATACAGCCAGATCTTTCAATACTAACTGTATGAATGTAGCTATAGCTGGGTCCACTGGACCCGGAGGTAACCAAGTGGATCGAGGTGTGATAATCGACCCATCGTATACATCTTTATCCGAAAAAAATAAATCCAATGACCCTGTGAGGAGAGGTCCCACAAATATATGGTAGCTAGTTCTTCATTAATTTAAAGAGAATGCCAGGTGTATCAATATTTTGAAGCATTGTTTACAATTGGGGTACCCGGAATATATAAGGTGTATAAGAGCCGATATTGTGTGATTTATACGTAGCTGTTACATTTGCCGGTCGCAGGAGCTACAGTGACTAGCAGCACTCACCCCTTCAGGGTCTGGAAGATGCCAGTTTCTTCGCAGCAGGATGCCACCAGCACAACTCATATCCTTATCTGACTGAGTTCTGCAAATGACCCTCGTCTGGACATGGACCATTCTTGTTTGCTGCCTGTCTCTGACTCTAGCCTGGCCCTGGATTGACACTTATGCCATTGCCATAGAGATTCTTGCTGAAGAACCGCTGGCCCCCAGAACCCAAGGTCTCAACCCAAGAGCAAAGGGATTAGTATAGGTGAAGCTCCTAGTCCGTCTCTCTCCTGTGCAGCTCCACCAGCTGTCGGTGAGGCCTATGGGGCCTACCCCGTAGGCTGAT
>NC_042618.1:396082260-396087139 GCF_901001135.1 Rhinatrema bivittatum | reverse complement strand
CCCTGCATCTTGTCCTTCCTTTCTTCTTTGCTGACTTAGATGTCATAAATGCAGAGAAACAACCAAGGACACTGCGTTTTGGGACACCACCCTATGTAGATTGTGTTGTGGTGGAAACCGACTAATTAAATGATTGGCAAGCGCTGCAAAAAAGAGAAAAAGAAGAGAGGGTCCCTGGAGAGATCAAGTAATGTGTCCGTTCTCCCTCACAGCATCACGTGACCTCATGTAGATTTTAAAATACTCTTCACACGCATGTCTGCAGCCTTTACATGCATATCTTGAGAGAGAGAGACCAAGATTCTTTTGTGGGTTGGGGTTTGGGAGGGATCGGTTTTAAAGGGTCGGGGTGGATTTAGGGATTGTTTTGGTGTGCCGTTTTTCCCGCCCTCCCCCAAAATGATAAGAGAACCCCACGAACAATTTCGTGGGGTTTTCCTATCAGTTTCGGGGAGCCCCCAATTTCTGACGACTTTGAAAATATCGTACAATAATTTCAATCGTCAGAAGCACGATTCATATCCCTAGTACCCAATCCTTATCTGTATCAAGTAAAAAAAAAAAAAAAAAGAAACAATTAAAGTAGCAGGTTGTTAAGACTGTCGCTGCCCGATGTCTCCACTCCGCCCTCCTTACCTCTCTGGCGACTCCTCCCATGGTTGACGGATGTTTGGCTGCCGCGGCGTCTGCCTACCGTCCTCTCCGGCATCCCCGGTCCGGCTTGGGCGCTGCCACCCGCCATGCTGCCCAGCTGCCTTAGGGCACACGTGCCGCACGGCCCTGCTTCAAATACTTTCTTTGGCGCGAACCTCAGGGGCGTCCCTCTGTGATGACATCACGCATCCCGGATACAAAAAGCCTACACTACTGCTAGCTAATCGAGTTAGCAAGGTCAGGTATTCGTACTGGTGAACTCCTTACGGATGGGATTCGCTCTCCGTACCTAGCTACTCTGTCTCTCCATTATTGGATTTACTCTATTTGGGGTACCCGCTCCTCAGGGGCCTCTCTTCTCTTTCAGGTCGCTGTCTGGAATCGGTACTCGCTCCTTGAGAACCCATGTTCCTGGACTCGCTGCCTGGACTTCACTTCTGCCTGGAAGATACCGCTGCCTACACCATCAGTGACTTACCATCTACTCCTCTCAGAGCTGTTCCCTGGAACCAGGTACTTGCTCCTTGAGGGCCTGCCTCTACTCCAGCTCCTGTGTTCCCTACCGAGAGAAACCGCTGTGTGAGTACTCAACCGAGGCTCTATTCCAGAACCCTGCATATACTTTATTGTACTCACCATCTCAGTTTCTCTTCACTACAGCACAGCCATTGTGGGATCGCTGTTCCAGAGCCCTGAGGGACTACAAGTGAAGCTCTTCATATCGCACATTTTTTGCCTTCACGGCCACATTGTCTCAGACCGAGGATCTCAATTCATGGCAAGATTCTGGAGGGACTTGTGCAAGTTATTCGAATGGTGAATAAAACGGAAAATGTCATAATGCCTCTGTATCGCTCCATGGTGAGACCGCACCTTGAATACTGTGTACAATTCTGGTCGCCGCATCTCAAAAAAGATTTAATTGCGATGGAGAAGGTACAGAGAAGGGCTACCAAAATAAGGGGAATGGAACAACTCTCATATGAGGAAAGACTAAAGAGTTTAGGACTTTTCAGCTTGGAGACGAGACGACTGAGGGGGGATATGATAGAGGTGTTTAAAATCTTGAGAGGTCTAGAACGGGTAGATGTGAATCGGTTATTTACTCTTTCGGATAGTAGAAAGACTAGGGGGCACTCCATGAAGTTAGCATGGGGCACATTTAAAACTAATCGGAGAAAGTTCTTTTTTACTCAACGCACAATTAGACTCTGGAATTTGTTGCCGGAGGATGTGGTTAGTGCAGTTAATATAGCTGTGTTTAAAAAAGGATTGGATAAGTTCTTAGAGGAGAAGTCCATTACCTGCTATTAAGTTCACTTAGAGAATAGCCACTGCCATTAGCAATGGTTACATGGAATAGACTTAGTTTTTGGGTACTTGCCAGGTTCTTATGGCCTGGATTGGCCACTGTTGGAAACAGGATGCTGGGCTTGATGGACCCTTGGTCTGACCCAGTATGGCATTTTCTTATGTTCTTATGTTCTTGTCTCTCTAGACTACACTTCAGCCTATCATCCGCAATCTAATGGCTAAACAGATGAATAGAACCTTAAAACTGTTCATTCGAGTCTACGTGAGTTGCTGTTAGAATAGCTGGGCCGAACTGTTACCTTGGGCTGAATTCGCCATCAACTCTCATCCAGCAACATCAAATGGATCAACACCTTTTGAAGTGGTATGGACGCTCTCCAACACCGCCACTTCCACTGAAGCTCTCAGTGATGTCCCCAGCAGCTCAATCCACTGCTGATGAAATCCATAACCTGTGGACTCAGATGAAAGACATGCTAGTTAAAGCGAGTGACTGAGCTAAGAAGTCCTATGATGCTCACCATTCTCAAGCACCTGTCTTCAAATCCGGTGACAAAGTCTGGTTATCTACCAAACATCTCAGACTGAAGTTACCCTCCACTCGGTTCGCTCCTTGCTGCGTTGGACCATTTCCAATCCTCCGACATCTTGGCAACATCACCTACAGTCTGAAGCTACCACCCGGACTAAACATCCACAACGCTTTTCACGTTTCACTCTTGAAACCTCTCATACTCAGTGAATTCTCTACCAAGACTCAGGAACCACCTGCCATCAATGCAGAAGATGACCAAGAATTCAAGGTCGAAGAGATTCTTGATGTCCGAAAACGAGGCAAAACACTTGAATACCTCCTTTCTTGGGAGGGTTTCGGCCCCGAAGAAAACTCTTGGAACCCTCAGGCTAACATCCTTGATAAAGAGATGCTCCGTCAATTTCATCTTGCGCATCCTTCAAAACCTAAACCTGGTACCGGCAGAGGAGACCGCCCTTTGAAGGGGGGGTACTGTTATGACTGTCAATGCCAGACATCTCCACTCCACCCTCCTTACCTCTCTGGCGACTCCTCCCACGGTTGACGGACGTTTGGCTGCTTTGGCGTCTGCCTGCCGTTCTCTCCGGCGTCAGCACTGCCTCCCGCCATGCTGTCCAGCTGCCTTAGGGCTGCGTGCCACATGGCCCTGCTTCAAATACTTTCTTTGACGCGAACCTCAGGGGCATCCCCCTGTGATGATGTCACGTATCCTGGATACAAAAAGCCTACACTACTGCTAGCTAATCGAGTTAGCAAGGTCAGGTATTCGTACTGGTGAACTCCTTACGGATGGGATTCGCTCTCCGTACCTAGCTACTCTGCCTCTCCATTATTGGACTTACTCTATTTGGGGTACCCGCTCCTCGGGGGCCTCTCTCAGGTCGCTGTCTGGAACCGGTACTCGCTCCTCAAGGGCCCATGTTCCTGGACTCGCTGCCTGGACTTCACTTCTGCCTGGAAGATACCGCTGCCTGCACCATCAGTGAGTTACCATCTACTTCTCTCAGAGCTGTTCCCTGGAACCAGGTACTCACTCCTCAAGGGCCTGCCTCTACTCCAGCTCCTGTGTTCCCTACCGTGAGAAACCGCTGTGTGAGTACTCAACCAATGAGGCTCTATTCCAGAACCCTGCATATACTTTATTGTACTCACTATCTCAGTTTCTCTTCACTACAGCACAGCCATTGTGGGATAGCTGTTCCAGAGCCCTGAGGGACTACAAGCCCAGCTGGGCTTCATCTCTGCTCACTACTGCCACCTCTGGTGGATCCTCAATACTGTTAATAAAAGATCTATCTGTGTTGTGTGTCCTAAGCTGAGCCTGACCTGTGGCCCCTCACGGGACTTCCCCCGTGGGTGTGGTCAGCAGCCACAGTGTCCAAGGGTCCACCTAAAACCTTACAAACAATAACACAGGTTGAACAGTTGATGAATCTGAGGACTCTAATATTTCTGGTATATTCAGAGTTGGTAATTTGGAAATCATGACCCTCCTTAGACTTTGTCTTCCAAGAAGGTACATAGTATATTCTCTTCAGGGGTGGTAATGTTTGCTGGGGAATCTTCAAAATTTCCACAGCATATCTATTCCACATCTCCTTAGTTGATATTAATGGCACTTTCAGGAAATTAATCAATCTTAAATTTTTTCCACATATCTGGTTTTCTAAGTTTTCAACTCTTCTGGTTAAATATTGATTTGCCTTTATTAAAGTTGCATGTTGATCATTCATTTTCACTATATCTTGACTAACAGAGGCCACTGCCCGATCCCTCTTAATATCCTCCTCTTGTATGTTTTTAACTTGTAATTCAATGTACAGCATTTTCTTAGTTACAGGCTTCAACTGTGATATTGCATTATTATTTAAAATAACCAGGGTTTCCCAAATTGCCTCTAGTGAAAAGAGCAAAGGTCTTACCAACGGTGTCGATTTCGCTTCATTCTCAACAGGCTCTATCAAAGTGTTGTCGATATCAGCATGAATCTGAAACAATCCTTCCATTGGGATTCCTCCAGAGATGCCCTCTCCAGCGGCTTCAATCGTGGTCTGCTTCGATGTTGGACCCTTGACTCCTCCTATGTTGCTGACCTCATCAATGAGCGATGGGAGAGTCATCAAAGTAACTGTTCTCACTTCTGTAGGATTCTCTGTAGGTGTTCTTTGCACCGGGAACAATGATATTATCGAGTCATGGAGAGAATCCGGTGTCCCCATGCCTTCTTGGCTGTCTTCCAGTGACTGCATCTCACCCGGATAGGTAGCTCCACGCACAACATGAGCATCCATCGGGCCGATCGCCCGACTTGCTGGGGGGGGGGGCTTCCGATACCAGCCTCTCCCGAGCCCATCGTTTACGGCCTGAATGAGGCAT